>NW_024424119.1:15841207-15878116 GCF_017311325.1 Ursus maritimus | reverse complement strand
GGGAAAGAGAGAGAAGCAGATTCCCCACTGAGTGCAGAGCCCTACTCTCAAGGCTCCATCCCATGATCCTGAGATCATGACCTGAGCCAAAATCAGGAATCACTCACTTAACCAACTACGCCACCCAGGCGCCCCCAAAAATTCTTTATATTGAAGGCTTCTAAGACAGTGGGAAGAATGAAATATAATTTGACATTAGACTGTCAAGGAGGTAGATAAATAATTAGGAATGTGATTTCTGAATAGCTGCATTATTATAGAAGAATATATAGAAGAATAGCTCCTTATTATAGAAAAATATATTTTGCAACAGCACTTTTAACGATACTTTTTAAGGAGGGCACTTGGTGCGATGAGCACAGGCCGTTATATGCAACCAATGAATCACTAGATTCTATCCTGAAACTAATAATACACTTTATGTTAACTAAATTGAATTTAAATAAAAAATAATAAATAAATAAATAAAATGAATGCTCAGATCCTGTACATTGTTAGTCCCACAAAAAAACGTGGCCTGGCAGTTAGTCAAGGTGCTTAGTGTCTTCTGTGCATCCAATTACTGTCTTAACACATCACCATAGCTGAGTAAATGTTAGGTAAGATTTAATTAATTATTTTAAAAATTTTGTACCTATATTTAAAGGTTACCAACTTGTAAAAATGAGTTCCCAAAATACGCTAATTTTGTATATAATATGAAAAGTCACTAAATTGTTTAAGGCTCTATTTACAAACATTAAAGGAAAGAATATTAATATTTAATTTTTTTATAACCTGATACCCCATGAGATTGGTAAAATAGCATTATTTACTGACATTTCTTTAAAAATTTACTGGAAGTTAACATAACTACATCACAGTGCTCACAATTCTATTTGTATAAATGCCATTGCAGAATAAAGTGAGTTTGCATTGTATAAAGGAAATCTTGACCCAGATGAAGAAAAGAGAAATAAGTTGGAATTCTGTCTCTACTACTTACCAGCCCTGTGGCAATGAAAAATTTATTTAACTTCTCGGATTGTCAATCTCTTCATTTGCAAAACAGGCATAAATTATTGTTATTGGTATTAAACTATCTTACGACATTGTCGTAAAGATTACAAACATTTTATGTGAAATAATAAACACAGTACTTGGTACATAATAAGGCTCAGTAAATCATAGCTGTTGTCTGCTATTGCTGCTTTTACTGTGTTAGGTGACCAAAAATCAAAGAAAAACAGGATTCAAAACAAAAGCAGAAAGCTTAAGTCGTTTCTATTGTGTTTACGCCAGTCTTTTGATTTTAGAACTTACAACTATTGAAATAGCACATTAATATAAGAATATTTATATATAGTGTGAGTTTCTAGAAAAATCTTCATGATAAATATTACAATTATTTTTAGATAAATGTGAAACACAAAGAGGTAGGAATTACCACCATATGATTTAGACAAGAAAATTGGGCCTCAGAGAAATCATTGCTTGATCTGGATCTCACAGCTAATGCATTGGAAAATCAGAATTTGAGGCAAGTTCTGAAACAAGTTTTAATGTTTGGAGTGATAAAAAAATAAGGAAAATCAGAGCAAAAAAAAAATCAAAGTATAAAATAGGAGTGGTCAACCTGAAAACATGAACAAAGATTATATAAGTAAAGGTATTCCAAATTATTTGATTATTATCATATATCCCAAATGAAAAGGATCACCTCTTTCCATGACATTATGTTCATAAAATAATGAAATCAGATGTAGGAAATGTTTGCTAAGATATCTCTTTGAATGTCTTCACTAAGTACTGATTACTTTAACTATAATAATTATATATTAACATAATTAATTTTAATTAATATATAGTACTATCTTAGATATGTTTATATAATGTACATACATCATGTATTTTCTATAATATAATGTATTACATATAATTGTTATGGTATATATAATTTATTGATTACTATTCTAATTATTCTGAACATTTGTTAGAAATCCTATAGAAGTAACATTTACTAGCTTGGAAAAAGTCATTTAAGTCAGTATTCACTAAAGTATGTTCCACAGTCCGTTTTGTTTGTGAGTTGAATTATTATTTTATGATACCTAATGTAAACAATTCCATTCATTGCTAGCAATTTATCAAAAGAAATTATTTTCTCCCCTTAAATTCCAGTCAGTAATTGAGTGTACGAGGGAGAATACTGCCAAACAGATGAGTTAGATGATCCAGCAAAAAGGAGTTTAATAAATGCTTGTTGGTTATTTGATCTGTCCATCAAGATAAAGAAAACCACTACCAACTTTGGTATATTTCAACTTCAGTATTTTCAGCTCATTACCTTCCAAAGCTATCCTGAAAAAGGGGATTTCTCATTTTAAAATGTACTGAAAATGCATTTTAATTAGTAAAGGACAAAACATCAGATAATAACAGGCAATCATGATTAGGTGAGAAAATGTACATAGTTTTTAGAGTTGCATACCAAAGTACGCTGAAATATGTAAAGGTGAATGACAATTTCTGAAATTTACTTATAATACTTCAGCACATGTATACATAAAAGAAATGCATGCATATATTCAGCAAAAGGCACATTAAAGAATGTTAATGGTAGCACCATTTTTAATGCCAAAGACTGGAAACAATCCAAATGTTCAAGAGCAAAATAATGGCCTATCCATACAAACCAGTACCATACAATGATAAGAATAGGCAAACTCCAGCAAACTGCTACAGCACGGGTAAATCTCATAAACATAATATTGAGCACATAAAGACAGACACAAAAGAGTCCATACTATACAATTTCATTTATATAAAATCCCAAAAATAGGCAAAACTAATCTATGATGACAGAAGTCATAATACTGGTTTCCCTTGAAGTTGGTAGTAGTGACTAGAAGGGGGCAGAAAAACACTCTTGGGGTTCTGTTGTTCTGCTTCTTGATACAGAGGCTCATAGGGTTATATTCTTATGGTTTGTGTACTTTTCTATAGTTTGTTATTCTTCAAAAAAAAGTTTATATAAAATACTCCTGCAAAGTAAAAATTATAAAACAATCATGGTAGTCTTGGTAACTGTTGAATTTGGATGATTCGTACACAGAGATTCATTTTACTTTTCTTTCTACTTTGGTGTCTGCTTGAAAATTTTTATGTTAAAAATTAAATGTAATCTTAAAAAACACCATATCGTTAGGTGGGGACCTGAGAATTAAAAATTTATGAACCCTTCAACAATACAAATTCAAGAAGAATTTGGTTTATACACATATAGTACATTGAATCTTGTATGAAAACTAATCAAGATTCTGCCCAAAATGCCCTTCCCCATACACATAATGGTTTATTGTTGAATTAAATTGTCACCCACCCCAGAGAACTGACCTAGCTAATGTAAGAATAATCACATTGGACATCAACGTTTATTTTATTAAAGAGCCTGAAGAAATTAAACCACTTGGCAACACTAAGAAAGATGGACGTCTTCCCTAATATCCAAAGAAAATAGCTATGTTTAACTGATTCTTATTAATGTTTATTGTATATATTCTAAAGACTAGTTCTAAAAGATTTGGAGGGAAGATTTGAAAGGGAAGTAAGAAAAAAGGGTGAGTACCTTGAGAGCAGCATGTCTACAATTTTCAGCAAAGCAACTTCAAATTCAGATGCAGTCAGAGTTGGACAAAATATTATTAAGCTATTGATTTAAGGAGGTAAAGAAAAATTTTGTCTACAAGGAATAGTACAATATTTCATTATGTCAATATGAAAACTCAAGAGTTTGCTGAATAGAACCTACTGGGTATGCATGGCCAATACTTTGTCTTTCAAATTTGGCCATTTTTATACCCACTATGAAGAGTGCTCTTTCTGAGTGTGTTATTAGTTAAGCTTTGCAAGCCTAAAAAGGTATTCTCATGGTATATGAAAAAATAATTGATTCCCCCCTTCTTTGTTTTCCTTCTATAAATATTCTTTTTATTTTATATAGAATCAGGAAACTTGATGTCCGAGGTGAGGCTGGAAATTAACAATTCCAAGTATTGATAGATTTGTTTTTCATTTTGTAACCATTTGCTAGAGTATTCCTACTTTTTTTTAACCTAACTTGGAAAAAATATTTTACAGCAGCCAGTTACAACAGAAGTCAGTTTCTTTTTAAGCAAGCTAGCACTGCTTGTTACTTTTTTATGTTAAAGCTCAAAAGAATTCACACCTAGTCACAGGGTATATGAATTGTACTTAATAAACCATTACTCTCTGTGAACATTATGATTCTGGATTCCTACTATTATATATTCCTTAAATTAAAATTTTAAAAAAATCTCTCTCCATTCAGTACAAGTAAAATAGGCTTAACAGTAAGTAATTGCTGATCATTTTTGCCAGATATTTTTATTAGAATTGCATGGTAACCATTAAAATGGGTTTGCATTTTCTTCAGGAACATTAATTTTCGGATTAAATAAAATACATGGTCTTATTTTAAAGCAGGCTCATTTTATACAATAGAACAGTTTTTTTAAATGAGCTACCCTACACTTAATGTCATTAGTAAACAATGCATTTAGTCACACAGGAATACAAGGCTCATACATTTAAAATACTTCAGCATCTTGTTATGCCAGCTGAACCCCGGCACAGTGATATAACCTAACAATAGCTACTTACATAACCAAATGAATATAGAAGACCACATTTTCTAGCACAGATGCTGCCTCTTATCTACCCTTCCTAGGACAATGTCAAAATAGTGATCATTATCTGTATATGTTGAATCTCTATGTGGTATTTTTCTGAGACAAATGAGAAATTGAATGATCCATATTCTTTCATAGAATTCCGTGGAACATCTACCAACTGAGATTTTCCAAGAGATTGTTCTGAGATCTAGGGCTTACTGTGGTATGTCATAGGAGCTATCTTAGGTTATATCTATTATGCATGGGGGTAGCGGTCTACAATGTTAACATCATTCTATCATTGATAGCTAACAATTATTAACCATTTGCAAGGCAATGTGCTAAATCCGTCACGTGCTTACTCTCATTAAATACTTGCAAAAGCCCTATTATAGATGCTATTTCCCCATTTTTATGTCCCCATTTTATAGGTAAAGAAACTGAGGCTCCAAAGAGATAAACAATGTGCTAACCATTATACAGCTAGAAAAAGACAAATTCAGATTCTAACTAAGTCCATGTGACTCTAGACAGCAAATCACCTCAGCTAACTTGATAGCTTTTTAAAATAGTGACTTCTATTTTTTTCTTACTTTATGCCTCCTATTTTTCTCTAAAACTAAAGCCCCAGAATTTGCAGATAAACTGTAATTTTGGCACTAACTCCAGCACAACTCAAGCATATATACAAGTTATTTGCAAATAAATGATTTATTTTCTTCATTTGAAACAATCATCAAATTGTAATGTTTCTCCAAGAGGTAAAGTAATAAGTAAAAATTTGTAATACTCAAAAATTTTGTTAAATTCAAGTTTTTCAGTGCTATTAACATAAGGATGACAGTTCAGATTTTTAAAATAATGATATAGAGATATCATAGGTTTATAAATAAAGAAGGAATTGTATAATATTTGAATCACAGGTACTCTATGGGGTAAAAATCTACAGGAATCATCTGGTGTCCTTCTGCCACATCATCCCCAGGTCCAACACACTGTCCATAACATACATACACAAACACATATATCCATCAAATACTTTAGTACCCTCAAATAACATTACTATAATTGGAGATCCCACCTCTGCTTAACTCCCAACAATGATGAGAAACTCTCTATTTTAAGAGGAAACTGATTCCATTTTTCAAGGGGTTCCAATTAGTGAAGTTCTTCCAAAAATAGTGCTTGCCCCCCAGTCTCACTAAGGTAACTAAATTCAAAATAACAACTGTTGGAATAACAACTGCAACATTTATAGATGTTGCCTCTCTTCTCATTCTGTTTGCCCTTGTGAATTATATCTCTAGCTCCTTGACTTTGGTTTTAATGTCATTTTAGGAGGGAATACACACAAATACATGTTGTCAGTGAGTATATTTAAGTGGAAGCTCTTTATAATTTTTCAGCTCTATAGCTGTCTCAAGAAAGGTTTCTTGTGATTTATCCACTCTCAGAATTTTTTTTTAAAGAGAGAGTGAGTGTGCGTGCTTGTGCGTGAGAGCCTGTGGGGATAGGGAGCAGAGAGAGAGGGAGAGAGAAAATACTAAGCAGGCTCCATGCTCCACACAGAGCCCAATATGGGGCTTGATCTCATGACCTTGAGATAATGACCTGAGCCCTGAAATCAAGAGTCAGAGGCTTCACCGACTGAGCCACCCAGGTACCCCCAGAGCTCTCATTTTTAAAGCAAAAGTGAGCAATACTTAGTTGAATCAGGAGTTCAATAAAGATGTTTGTTATGGATAATATAACTTTAATATTTAAATTTAGATTAAGACTTCAGATTATTCTTGCTGTTAAAAGATAGCAATACCAAAATTTGTCACAAAATTTAAGAGAATGCTTGAAGTAAATGACAGTCAAATGGAAATCAAAGTATTTTAAATTACTTATTTTTAGTTTAAGTTTCAATGAAAAGATAATATGAGATACCCTCCCCAAGGGAATAATTTATGTGAATCATGTATTTAAATATCTAATTATATTTATGTACATGAAATACATTTATTTTCTAAATTGCTTTAATTCTATTACATCATCAGAAATAATTTTTTAAAATATCAGAACTTCGAAGAATTAAGGTAAAAAGAACTAACCCATGTCTCCTAAACATAAAGTCATAGAAAAAGAAACATCATTCCAAATCCAAGATATTTCTGTGAAGAGTGTATTTTCAACAAATTAAAAAATTGTTCATTTGTATAGTGCTTTAGCTTGTTATTGCTGTATTTTCTTCTTTATCATAATATTCTGCATTAGATGGTCAGAAAAGGGGGGAGGCAAGAGTGGGCTCCTGGAAAAAAAAAATGGAACAAGGACATTGTGATTAAGAGCAGAAAGGCTAAGGAAAAATAGAGGCCTTAGAAAGTCAAGAAGAAAAGGAAAGTAAGAGGCAATAATTGTGTTTAGTGATGGAAAAGGAACAAGAAAACTCTCAATGGGGAAGGACAAAAGGAGCAAACAGCATATTACAATTGTCCCTGTTTGGGGTGCAGGGAGAGGGTACTCTAGAAGAAGGCGGTGCCTGGGTGGCTCAGTTGGTTAAGGGAGGGACTTTTGACTTCAGCTCAGGTCAGGATCTTAGGGTTGTAAGATCGAGCTCCATTTTGGCTCCATGCTCCATGGGCAGTCTGATTTGTCCTTCTTCCTCTGCCCCCCACCCCCTCCCAAATAAATAAAATCAGTTAAAAAAAGGAATTCTGGAAGTAGTAGTGTATTCCTACAATGACATATTGCAATACAACAATAAAAATAGACAAACTGTATCTATAAGTAATGACATGGATGAATTTTATAATGTTGAACAAAAGAATACAGGCAAAGGTATACTTATTGTATGATTTCATTCATATAAAGAAAAAAAAACCACATGCAACTAGATTATAGTGCTACAAGTCAGAGCAAGGCCAATAGTGATTGAGAGAGAGATACAATCCATGCTTCTGGAGTTTGGGCAATGTTCCATTTTTTGACCTAGGTAGTGCTTTCAAGGGTTTTACTTTGTTTTTAAGTCATTGAGCTACCCATTTGTATTTTGGGCACTTCTCTGTGAAGGTGTTACATTCAAAGTGGAACAAAACAAAAAAGTATTGAGAAAAAAAAAGCAATGAGATGGTGACAAGACACAAAGCCAAACACTAAACTTCAGTCATATACTTTTTGAGGCTCAAATGCTAACACTATTCCATCCACTTGGGCCTAACTGCCCCTCCCAAAAAATAATTAAAATAAATTAAACCAGTGACCTTAAATTTTTTTTTAATTTCAATTTTTAAAAATCCTTTTATTATATTAAACAAGACAAATTTGGGGGTCTCTGCCTGAATCAGTCGGTAAAGCATGAGACTCTTGATCTTGGGGTTGTAAGTTCAAGTCCCATGTTGGGAGTAAAGATTACTTAAAATCAAATCTTTTAAAAATAAATAAAAATAGGGGCGCCTGGGTAGCGCAGTTGTTAGGCGTCTGCCTTCGGCTCAGGGCGTGATCCCGGCGTTGCGGGATCGAGTCCCACATCGGGCTCCTGGGCTGGGAGCCTGCTTCTTCCTATCCCTGTCCCCTGCTGTGTTCCCTCTCTCGCTGGCTGTCTGTCTGTCACATAAATAAATAAAATCTTAAAAAAAAATAAAATAAAATAAAAAATAAATAAAAATAAATAAACAAGACAGATTTCATATAAATTTTAAATATCAATTACACAGTATTGGGGTTAATGGGGAGACCATCAAACAGTCCCACTAACTCAGAGATAAATAAAAGATATTCTTTAGATATTCTAGGCAGCCAGGGCAAATCTTTGTACAGAAGAACTAAATACCCTGCCTTCATAGAGATAACAGTATTAGGGAAAAACCAATAAATAAGCAAACAAATACCATATAGGAATAACTGCCATGGACAAAAACCAAAGCAGGGTAAGAGAGACAGTGACATAAATTGTAATGATGGGTGAGGCATTGCAATTTTAGGGAGTGAGGGTGCACACACACGCAGGGGGAGCAGCAGAGGGAGAGGGAGAAGCAGACTCCCCACTGAGCAGGGAGCCTGATGCGGGACTCGATCCCAGAACATGGATCATTACCTGAGCCGAAGGCAGATCCTAACCCACTGAGCCATCCAGGTGCCCCAGCATTGCTATTTTACATAGAGTGGTCAAGGACATCTTCTCTGTTAAGGTGACATTTGAGCAGAGGAAGGAAGTGAGAGCAAATCATGATGACGTGCAGAGGGGAATCGTTGTTGTGGAGGCATTAGTCAATGCAAGTGGAGATCAGAAAGAGAAAGAGATACAAAAATTGAAATGGAAGAAGTGAATTATCATTATTACCAGAGTAGTAAAGTCATGTACCTAGAACACCCAAGAAAATGAGCTAAAAACCTCTTCCAAATATCAGTAAGATGACCAGGTAAAATATTAACATTTAATCAACAGCCTTCATACATTCAAACAACAACTTAGAAGATATAATGAAGAAAAAGATCCAATAAAAATAGCAACAAAAAAGATAAAACACCAGGAATAAAATTAACAAGTAATATATTAGCTCTATATGAGAAAAATATTAAAATGCCACTAATGGATACAAAAGAGGAGGTAAATACATAGAAAGGCATACCATGTTCTGAGTAAAACTGAAGCTCATAAATAATACCCTTTAATTTAATTTTTAAGCTTTAATTTTATCCCAATAAAAAAGTTAGACAATATTTTTGGAACTTGACAAGCTGCTTCTAAAGTTCATATGGAAAATAATCAAGCAAGAACTGGTAGAAAATTCTGAAAAATAAAGTTAAAGAGTCCTACCCACTTCAAGTACTAAGGTGTATGAGGTAAAGAGCCCTAGGTATTAAGACAGGCATTGAAAAAGTACATTAATTAAAAGATTATAGGAGCACCTGGGTGGCTCGTTCAAGCAGCTGCCTTCAGCCCAGGTCATGATTCCGGGGTCCTGGGATTGCCCCACATCCAGCTCCTTGTTCAGCAAGGAGCCTGCTTCTCCCTCTCTGTCTGCCTCTCCCCCGTTCATGTTCTCTCTCTCTTTCTCTCTCTCTCTCTCTCTCTCTCTCAGATAAATAAAATCTTAAAAAAAAAAAAAAAAGATTATGGAATGAATATGTGTGTGTGTGTGTAGAGGGTGCATCATGAAACAATAATAGACCCAAATACATATGGAAATATAATAAATGATAAAGGAGGCATCATAGATGAGAAAAAGATTGGATTATACAGGAAATAGTGTGGAAATAAATACCTGGAAAACACTACATTGGATCTGCACTACATACCTCATATTGATGTAAATTTGAGGTACATCAAAAAGTACTGTGAACAAAGGACGCCATAAAAGTTCTGAGTGAAAAAAGCCTTTTAAAGAATGAGTTTTTTAAAAAGGTACATAAAAAATGTAGATTAATTATATATATTCTATTTCTGCATAATAAAAGATACCATAAACCAAGTCTAAGATAAATGCAAATTCAGGAAAAATATTTGCCACTCATATTACATTCAATCATTTGATTTCTTTAATATATTGATTTAATGGTAGGAATCTTTAATTCCTATCATTTAATTCTTAAAAAGCCAGTCTCCCAAACTGCACAAAAGACATAGATATTTCACAGAAAAGGAAAAACAAATGGCCCTTAAATTATAAAATAGTTTTACCTTTCCATATAGTAAAATACATGCAAATTAAAATGACAATACATACTTTTTTAAAATTTATCAGATTGGGGTGCCTGGGTGGCTCAGTCATTAAGCATCTGCCTTCAGCTCAGGGCGTGATCCCAGCGTTCTGGGATCGGGCCCCACATCAGGCTCCTCTGCTGGGAATCTGCTTCTTCCTCTCCCACTCCCCCTGCTTGTGTTCCCTCTCTCGCTGGCTGTCTCTCTGTGTCAAATAAATAAATAAAATCTTTAAAAAAAAAAATAAAATAAAAATAAAATTTATCAGATTGACAAACCAGGAAATTTGATTACACACTCTGTTGTATTATCCTGTGTGTCAGAAAGTAAGTTCTTTCATAAGCTGCTGGTAGGAGTATATACTGATATGTTATCAAAAATTTTAAATCATTTTTCCACAATTCTACTTCTAGATGTTTTCACTGTAGATATGCTTGAACAAATGAAAGATGACACATGTAAAAAGAAGTACAGAATTGTTGGTCGTAGCAAAATGTTGCAAAAATCTTAAATGTTCATTGATAATGAGCCAGCCAAATAAATATTACAGGATGTGAAAATTGAAGTTTCCCCCAAGACATGTATGAAGTTCCAAAGACAGAGTGTTACATGTAGAATTTATGAAGCACATTAAAAAAAAAAAATCACTGTGTCAAGCTGAAAAACTTCTGTTAATCAAAAAACACAATCAACATGGCAAAAAAGCTACTTACAGAACAAGAGGAAATCTCTGTAAATGATCAGAAAAGGGGTAAATATCCAGAATATATGAATAACTCCTAAAACCCAACAACAAAAAATCAAATAACCCAATTAAAAAATTGGGAAAGGACTTGAATAGACATTTTCCTAAAGATGATATACAAATGGACAACAGCCTTATGAAAAGATGCTCGACATCAATAATCATCAGAGAAATGCAAATCAAAACTACAATGAGATATCTCACAATTATTAGAAAAACAGACAATAACAAGTATGGTGGAGATTTGGAGATGTTGGAATCCTTATGCTCTGTTGTTAGGATTGTAAAACAGTGCAATCAGTATGAAAAACTGTGGGGGTTCCTCAAAAAATTAAAAATAGAACTACCTTATGATCCAGCATTTTCACTTCCGGGTATAGATCCAAAAGAATTGATAGCACGGTTTCAGAGAGATATCTGCACCTCCGCATTAACAGCAGCACTACTCACAATAACCAAGTGGTGGAAGAACCAAAGGTCCAACAACGGATGAATGGATAAACAAAATGTACTTTATACATACGGAATGCTATGCCTCCTTAAAAAGGAAGGGATTCCTGTCACATGCTACACCATGGATGAAGCCTGAGGATACTATACTAAGTGAAATAAACCAATCCCCAAATAATAAATACTCTACGATTCTACTTATACGAGATATCTAAAGTAGTCAAATAGTAGACTGGTGGTTATCAAGGATTGGGGGCAGGAGGCAAAGGAGAGTCATTTAGAAAGTACAGAGTTTCAGTTCTGCAAGGTGAAAAAGTTCTGGCGATCTGTTTCACAACAATGTAAATAAACAGTGAACTGTACATTTAAAGTAATTGAGATACTATATTTTATGGGTTTTGTCACAGTAAAAAAAATTTTAAGTAACCACTGACATTTAATTTTTTGAGTGTTTGGCATTACTATAAGTACTTTATAGGAATTGATTCATTTAAACCTTACAGGAACTCCATGAAGAACATAATGTTATTATCTCAGTTTTATAGATGAGGAAATTGAAGTTCAGAGAGTTTAAGTAATTCCCTTGTAACTGGCAAGGGCAAGATGTGAACCCAACTGACTTGTTTCTAGAATTTATTTCTCAAGGTGCTAACCATACTACTTCTCCATTACCTACTCAGAGACAATTTCAAGACCAGTGGATGTCTCAGCTGGATCAAGTTATAAAAATAACTCAATGTATGGAAAACGGGGGGATTTTGTGAAGCGATTTTCTTAGAAGTATTGCACTGATGTGAAAAGGAAAGAAGGAGGGATTTTCCCTCTTTTAGCTCAAAGAGGGAGCAGGGCCAAATGCAAAACTTAAGGGAGCTATCTTTTAGATAGTATGAATAATGCAGCAGTGAACATTTTTTTGTGGACATATATTTTCATTTCTCTTGGGTATATCAATAGAGACAGAAAATAGATTACTGGCTGCCTAGGGCTGGGGAGAAATGGGGCAAGGGGAAAGAGCTTTTAACTTCCTTCCACTTGGTTCAAAATATGGGAAGATATTTTGATTAGGTATATAGGGGTATGCATTTTCTTTTTGCCTCAGATGCCACTGTAGCTCAGCAGAGTACTAGAAAGGAGCTTTCATTTGGGCCAGTGAGAAAGCTTGAGCAGTGTTCCCTGCAGGGCACCCTACAGGAGGTAAGCAGTTCGAAGGGTAAATAAAAGGTTGACTAACCACTTGATGGTAAAGCCAAGAAAGTTCTCCTGTGTTAAGAGTGACCCACAGTCCTAAGATTGTGAGGGGGAAAAAGACGTGATTCCCTATTGACAGGCTATGGACAGAAGAGAAAGAGCCAGGCTGGAGCCATCTTTAGTTTGGCCTAAGAGGGCTTCTGGAAACTGGCAGAGGTGAGAGGACCTGTCATTGAATGACTATGGAAGGTGAACTACCAGAGAAATGTTAAGTTGAGGCAAGATAGGAAGGGGCCTGCTGAAGGAAAAGGTACCTACCCCATATCAAAAGAATCTCATATGTGGTGGGACCCAGCAGAGAACCTCTGAAAAGCCCACCAGGGATGGTCACCTTTAAACATCCGCTCAGTCTAGACGGCATGAATACATACAGCTTAAAAGAAATCAAACTAAACTTCTTGCCCTTCCCCATCCTCCCAGAAGATTTGAATAATCTCTGAGACAGTGCCTTCTGATTTCTGAATTCAATCTGGGTTTGTGGCAAAGGAAACTATCACTTCCTAAGAGGGAACAAAAAGTCCTGGGAATCTGCCCACATTTCTACCTGGGTGCGGTGGGGAGGCAGATTATACTTACTGAGTAAATTTTAAAGGAGCTAATGGGGAAACAAAAGCATCCTGTTATTACATCTCATGGGTCTGAGTTACATTATTATGTATGGATACAAAACAAGATATTATGCACAATTAAAAATAATGCAGCAGTTGTATGTTTTTACATGGAACTACTTCGAGATATAAATTTTTTAGAAGTATAAAATTGCATATGCTGGGGGCGCCTGGGTGGCACAGCGGTTAAGCGTCTGCCTTCGGCTCAGGGCGTGATCCCGGCGTTGTGGGATCGAGCCCCACATCAGGCTCCTCCACTATGAGCCCACTCCCCCTGCTTGTGTTCCCTCTCTCGCTGGCCGTCTCTATCTCTGTCAAATAAATAAATAAAATCTTTAAAAAAAAAACAAAAAGAATTGCATATGCTGTATGCTATTATTTTTATTAAAAAAGTAAAAAGTATATACACAAATGCCATTCCTGGAGATTTACACTAGAAATTGATGACAGTGATTTCTCTAGGGAAAGGATCCATACAGATGGGAGATAGGAATACGTAGGATACTTACTTTACACTGTATGTACATTTGTGTCTTTTGCATTTTGTACTGTATATTGCCCATTCGAAAAAATTAATTAATTAAAAGGAAAAAATGACTTCAAACTTACACATGAAGATGACCAAATGAAAGTAAATTACAGAATAAGAATAGTAAAACCCAAGCCAAGAAAAAAAAATCATATATACAAGGGAAGGAACATAGCCCAAGATCATTTAAAAACGTGGGTGGCAAATGGAGTAAGTAAAGGGTTCTGGAAGACAACATGCATGATGAGTCTGACAACGTCAACTTCTAACCTGCCCCACCCCCAGCCAGACTGAACTGCTGAGGTCTCTGAAGAGGCCTTTCTAGCCTACTTGTGTTCTGAAGGGGAAAAAATGAGAACACAAGGTATTGGCAGAAGGGAGACATATATATTATATTTATAATACAAAGAAGCTAAGTTAATCACATAGCTTAGGGTAAACGCAAAATGAGTGACCAGCCAGCACGTAGAATTAGACAGATTTATCCACCAAATTAGAGACATCATTACCTATCAGAGAAGTCATTCCATCTCCTTTGGCACTCCTTGATTAAGGAAAACCCAGAATACAGTGCTAATGGATCTTGTCCAACAGGAAAAGTACCATCAGGAGTAGGCCACTTTATCATCTGACTTGGGAGTAGTTAGAAATGATTGCCAAGGAGGAGATGAAACAAGGAAGTGAACAATGGTGTGGGTTCTCTCTTTGAAAGAAGTGAGGTCTATACTCAGAATTAAGGGACCCACCCAAATTCCAAGTATATGCTTCAATGAGAATAAGACATCCCATCACCACCAAGTAGAAACAATGAACCCTGATAGAAGACCTTTCACAATGTGTGCAAAGTAGTAGCAGAGCCCCGATGTTCATACAGTCTTGTGTTGTCCCCCTTTGCCTTCATGATCGGGGGGCAAGAGGGGGATCTAGAACAATAAGTTCTCAGCCATCAAACTCTATATGAGAGGAGAAAACAAACTGGTCTTAGTTAAGGTGGCATTGTTGTCAAAACATTCCTTTCACTATAAGAAAAGAAATGCAGGTCTGCACAGATCCCCATGAACATGCACCATGAAAAGAAACAGCAAGGCAACAATGCAAACAATTAGGAAGGCAGGAAGACTGTATGAAAGACCAATATTGAACCAAGCCTAGAAAAAACATAATGCAAGAAAATGAATTAATTCTCTGCAAGTGCTATGCTATTTATAATAACTTAAGAAGAATAAAACAAAAATTCAAAAATGAGTTTAAAAATGGCAGAATGAAGAAAAGAGGGATTGCAAACCTAAGGAAATAGAAGACTGAAACAGAACCATTAAATAATAAATTTCTTTTCTTTTCTTTCTTTCTTTTTTTTTTTTTTTTAAAGATTAGATTGAGAAAGAGGAGCACGAGCAGGAGGGGTAGGGGGAGAGGGAGAGAGAATCTCAAACAGACTTCATTCTGAGTCTCAACCTCACGACCCTAATATCACAACTTGAGGCAAAACCAAGAGTCTGACACTCAACCAACTGCACCACCCAGGCACCCCAATAATAATAAATTTCAAAAGCAAGAAAGAAAGACCTGCGATGACCACAGTAAATACAGATGAAAGAAGAAGAAATTAAGGAATTGGAATGAAGCCGATCGAAGTAGAGGATGACAAATTCTGTGAAACACTCCCGTGTCTCTTAGGTAGAAAACCCAGAGGAACACAGCAATGTACCCAAAGATATAATTTTTTCTAAATCAAGAAGAAATTTCTCAGCAATGAAGCAACAGTTTGATCTGCAGATTGAAAAGTAACATATGTTCCAAGGTAATTTGATTGGGAACACTCATCACTAAAGCATGAGATGTTTTAGCACCCCAAAAGCAAAGCAAATCATTATCAAAGAAAAATACCCATGCTGGTCTCATGATTGCACAGTAACATTCACTAACAGAAGCCACTGGAAAATATATAAGGAATTTTTAAGGAAAGAAATAGAATCAAACAACAATATAAACATCCAAAATATACAAAGTACACGCCCACTTGGTATACAACAACAGTTGGTAGAACAGAGGGATGTTTTCAAACATGAAAGAAGTCTGAGGAATAGAAGACCCATGCACCCTTCACCAAAACAAAAACAAAACAAAACCCAAAAAAACAGACAAACACACATTACTTGATAATAAAATCCAGCTACTTACAAGCAGACTAAAAAATAAAGAGGAAAAGAAGAAAAGGTCCTGGGTGAGCATTGAAGCAATTTAAAATATATCTAAATCATTTAAGAATAGAGTGCAAATATATAAACCTTGGCAGTAATAATATAAATAACAAGATCAAGAGGTGGGAGAAAGGAAAAGAAGCTAATGTCTTTATCTTTCAGATCAGGGAAACAATTGATGCCATCTACAGTTGAAATGTGCAAGTTTTAAAGCTATCATTTCAACATTTTAATGTTTCTTTATAATCTCTTCTTAACTTTAGAGGGATCTCTTAAGAATTAACATGCGCTGTACTGGATACATTTATTTGAAATTTAGCAATCCATTCTAATTTATTTCAGCTTCATTCTAATTCATTCTACTTACAAAAATAGCAAGTATTAAATGTTAATAATGGTAAAAAGGGATTTGGGGTGATTTTTTTAAAAAACCTCTTTTAAATTTTCTGCATGACTTGAACTCATTACAATGAGCAAGTGTTTTATTTACAAAATCAATAAAGTAATTTTTCTTTTAAAAATGAACAGGAAAGATAAAAACAGAGAAACATTTACTTTTTTTAACAAACTGTTATAGAACTCAATAAAAACAGTGTTGTAATTTAGTTATTTCTCAGACTTATGATTTTCTGTGCACTTGGATAGATCTCATCTCCAAATTCCAGATAAGCACTTCCATTTGAAAATCTTTTGATTCTGTAAACAGAATTTAGCATGCAGAATAAGTCCTAGCACTTAAATCACTGACTTGGCTGCTAAATCAACAGCATAGATGGGATCTAGGGTTGGCGCCAAAGGAAATGATGAAGGTTGGAGACTGCAATTATTACATTATAATAAGAACGCAAAAAATTGCTTCTACTTTCACAAAGCCATCGTTTGATCTGTTCCTTCTGTTTATACCTGTACCCATTTCAGTTGAATTGATCTCCATTACTTTGGTGGGGGCTGGGTTTTACAAATGTTTTCCTTATACACACAGGCATGATGCTTTCAACTTAAATACATTACTTACAGGGGCGCCTGGGTGACTCAGTCAGTTAAGTGTCTGCCTTGGGCTCAGGTCATGATCCCAGGGTCCTGGGATCCCACGTCGTGCTCCCTGCTCAGCGAGGAGTCTGCTTCTCCTTCTGCCCCTCCCCCTGCTCCCCCTCTCTCTCTCTCTCTGTCTCAAAAAAAAAAAAAAAAAGATAAATAAAAATAAAAACAATACTTACAGGAGATGAACTATAGAACCAGATATGCTTTTAAAAAGATACATTCAGGGATGCCTGGATGGTTCAGTCGGTTAAGCATTCGCTCTTGGTTTCAGCTCACTTCATGATCTCGGGGTCATGAGATTGAGCCCCACGTCAGGTGCCTCCCCACTTAGTGGGAAGTCTGCTTGAGATCCTCTCTCTCCCTGTCTGCCCGCCTGCCTGCTCTCAATCTCTCTCTAGAATAATAAATAAGTAAATCTGTAAAAATGAAAAATTCACTGTCCTCTGGATGCCTATACTACACTGCCTTTCCAGGACCAGGCAAGTAACTCATGTTTCACCTTCTTCCTCCTGCAGTTCATTTCTAAGACCTGGGACACTGCTGCAGTGACAGAACCTATAGTACATTTTAAAAAACAAAAAAACAAAAAAACAAACAAAAAAACGGGTGTCTGAATGTAGAAACAAGGCAAGAGGTTCCTTTTCCTAGCATAGGCATTCCAAGGAGAGGTTTCCATCCACGTCTTGCGAAGAATGTAAGGGGGTAAAGGGACGGAGTAGAGAGGACACAATGCAGTTGGCAGGTAAATCCTGTAGCAAATACATGAACAGATACCCAGGCAGGTAGACGGTGGTTCCAGGGAAGTTGAAAGGCAGGTAGCGAGCACTAGGACGGGTAATGAACAAGACCTGTGAGAAGGGCATACCAGCCAGTTAACTGTATAAGGATCTAATAATACCTGTTGACAAAGAAAATGGAGAACAAAGCAGATTTCTTAACTAGAAAATTATGATCAAAGTAATAAAACCTTGAGACCAAGTCTAAACACTTCAAACATAGAGATCCATGTATTGCCCTTACCCTGAGGTTAGTGTCACCGGAATGTGGGGTTGAAGTTAATGCCCCCATCAGGGAATGGTATAAAACTACATGAGCAGGATCAAAGCTTGCCATTATATACCTACTGTGTTCAAAATATAATACTTCTGGTTCCCATTCTCACGGAAGCCTTTATTCATTAGATTTCATTGCATGAGAGTAAACTTAAGCAGATAAAAATAATTGAGGCAGCATAACCCAGTACAGTGGAACTTTTCAACCTTTATAGTTATTGTTAACCCCCATACACCTGGGGGCTGGAGCCTCTGCCCAGGTCAAAACAACTCTGAGGTTGTTGCTCAGTGTCTCCATTTTTGCAATCAGGGGTGAATATTTGGCATCATAAAGATTGAAAGGTTTATATTGTGAATAACTTTAGCCATGTGATTGCACTTCTTTAGTTTTTTTACCTGCAAAATAAGAGGTTTGGCCTGGAAGGTATTTATAGTCCTTCCAGTTCCTACAGTGTGCCAAAGTGGAGAGAGAGCGTCTTTGGTGCTAAAAAGACATGAGTTCCAATATCAACTCCACCACTTACTGTGTGACACTGAGTGAATTATTCCATCTGTATTAGTCTCAACTTCTTCATCTGTAAAATGGGATTAATAACAATACCCACTTCACAGGGTTGGTGTAAGAATTAGCAACGATATACATAAATTACTTAGCAATCTTTAAAATGATCTTTATAAATATCATCTCACAAATAACAGGATGCATTAACCTCATTAAAATGTTATCATTATGGGGCGCCTGGGTGGCACAGCGGTTAAGCGTCTGCCTTCGGCTCAGGGCGTGATCCCGGTGTTGTGGGATCAAGCCCCACATCACACTCCTCTGCTATGAGCCTGCTTCTTCCTCTCCCACTCCCCCTGCTTGTGTTCCCTCTCTCGCTGGCTGTCTTTATCTCTGTCGAATAAATAAATAAAATCTTCAAAAAAAATGTTATCATTGTAAACGTTCTCAAGGAAGGCCTGGAAAATTATGTATGCTACACATTTGGTAGGATGTATCAATTCACAGACTGCTGCATAACGAAGGACCTAGAAACTCAGCAGCGTCAAACAATAAGGATTTATTACTGTTCATGGGTCTATGGTTCAGCTGGGCAGTTCTTCCACTCTTGACTGGCATTACTCACGCATCAGCTGTGGGTCCTGGAGGCAGCTCTCCTGATTTTGGCCAGGCTCTCTCACGTGTCTAGTTGCTGATGACTGTAGGCTGGTCTGGATGGCCTCAGCTGGAACACCTGGGCTCCCCGCCATGTGATCTCTCATGTTTTATAGGGCTACTTTGCTACTGTTTACATGGCGATGCCAGGGTATCAAGAGAGAGGAAAAGGGCAAGGATTCTTGAGGCCAAGGTACAGAATCAGTACACTGTCACTTCTGCCACATTGTATTGGTCAAAGCACTTCTCAAAACTAACCCAGATTCCAAGGATGGGGACAGAGACTCCTCTTGATAGGGGAAACTGCAAAGCCACATCACAAAGGACATATTCCTTGCTCAAGCCTATAGCTGTGGTTGCCAAATTTTAGCATGCATCAGACTCTCATGGAAGGCTTGTTAAAACATAAACTCCTAGGTCCACCTGAGTTTCTGATTCATTAAGTTTGGAAGAGGCCCAGTAATTTGCATTTCTAACAGTTTTCCCAGGTGATAACGATGCTGTCTGCAGATCACGCTGTGAGAACCATTGGACTACACTGGAGTCTTCTACGTTAGAGAAAACCTAAAATTTAACATGTCTAATTTTATTTTTAAATAAACTATTTTCTGCATAGTATAACATATTATTCATGATTTATTTCTCTTCCCATAAAATACGAAATTTTTAAAATCTAAGTACTTTTAGAGGACTTTGATTTTTCCCTTTTCTCTGAAAAATGTAATTTCCTTTTTCAGACAGTACCCTAACACATAATAAGCCATAGTCAGTCAAAAACTATTGAAAGATTTCCAGGGCGCCTGGGTGGCTCAATTGGTTGGGGTTCAACTTTTGGTTTCAGCTCAGATCACAAGCTCAGGGTCCTGGTATCAGCCCCCACACCTCAGGTCAGACCCTGGGCAGGGTTCCCCACTGGGCAGAGATTGGCTTAAGGATTCTCTCTCTCCCTCTCCCGCTGGCCTGCACATCCACGTGCTCTCTATCTCTGAAATAAATTCATCTTCAAAAAAAAAATAAACTATTGAAAGATTTTATTTCATTATTTCATTTCTCCCCTTGTATCTCTCTACCCCTTCTACAGTCTGTCCTCCTTCATGCCAAATGCAATTAGGTCAGTGAGGGGAAAGTCTTGTTTAGTTAAATAAGACAATTGTATTTTATATTTTGTTAAAATTAACTACAAGCAAATAATTGAATAACTGAGAAGTATATTCATATTCCACTTTCTCATTTAATAGTTGAAGGACAGGCACAGAGGAGTTGACTAACCCAGACACCAATTTTTGTTTAAAAACCTTGCTTGATATGTCATAAACACACATGATCTAAATCAGTAGTCATCTACCTTCTACTGTCATCTTATTTCTCTGAGTAATGAAATACCTCTGGAGATCTTGTAAACGCCAAGTTAATTGTGCCTTCCTGGTTCTTAGAAAATGCATCCAGTTTTCTATTCTTTATTAACAAGGGAGAAAGAAGTAATTACCAGATTCTTACCTATTTTTGAGAACATTTCCCTGGGAAGACAGGCATTAGCTATATGACACTGAGAAAAATAAGACCTAGGTAGGTTAAGAGGTTTTTCTAGAATCATGCATGGGAGCTAGGACTTCTTTGTTTCTACTGCATCAAATGTCTTTCCACTGCATCAAACAAAATAATAAGTATCCAGATTATTCCATGTTAACTATCCATGATTAACTCATAAGTCACTAAAAATAAATTCATTGTTCATCTCTTTTGTTTTTCAAAGTATCATGGAAAACACCTTTATTCCATTAGCTAGCATTCCCATTCCTTACATTTTTCCTCTCCTAATAGATGTAGTTCTGGGTTGGGGGAGGAGAAAGGGAGATCAGAGAAAAGTGAACTTAGTAAGATGTATATTTTCCAGAATTCCTTCAAATCTATTGAAAAGTAGACTTGTGGCTCTTGGTAGCAACTCCCACAAACAGCCTGATATTCTTTACATTTTAAGTATTTCGAAGACTTCACTATTTACCTCACATGGTATTATCCTAAGTGATGTTTGTTAATCACGCTCTGTATGGCAAACATCATATGCAAAACCCATATTTATTATCCCATTTAATCTTCACAACACCTAAGACAGGTACTATTTTTATCTTCATTTTACAGATTAAAAAATAAGCCTAAGTGATCAAATAATCACTCAAATCATACAACTAGTAAGTAGTAAGGTTGGAGTTCAAATGAAATTCTATTGGATTTGTAATCTTACTCCTTATTGGTGACACTGTTTTGTCTTGCAGCTTGTACTTTTAAAAAAAAATCAACTATAGCAAAGTGATAGTACTACAAAAAATGCTTTGAATCAATTGAACAGTGAGCCTGTTTCAGAATAAGAAATTTATGACAGAATGGAAGGGGAAAGGTGAAAAGGAAACATCTGGTTTATTCAAAGAAACTGCAACTGAACATAGCAATGAGATTGACAAATTTAGCTAACACATGTGACCAAGTGTGTGAATCTCCAGAGCAGTCACCTTGGGGAGACATATGTTTATATAAACAATGTCATCACTGCTACGACCCATTTTTAGGCCCGTTTTAGGTCTGATTATTTTGTGTACACACCTGTTCTTTTAGCAATAACAACAAAAATATGTATTATCCAATTTGTAAGTGATTGCATACTTACTATACCAGATTTGATTGTGAACAACTTTTTGGATATTTTCCAAAATCAAATCCAATCTTTAGAGAAAAAAATTGTCGACATTGCTATCATTCCCTAAAACTGTGATTCAGATTCTGAACATAATTCCTAAAAAAAGGCATTTAAATTTTTTTGTCTATGGCAGCAAACTAAGATCATCCATTACAAATAAGTGTTTTTGTATTCCAAGGTGAATATTCTAAATATTTCAATATCGATATATTCCAAGGTGACTATGCCTATATGTTTGTTTGAAAACAACAGCAAAAAAAAAAAAAAAATCATAAAAGAAAAGAGTAAAGATGTTTGGACTAGATAAACTTTAAGTTCAACCTATTATAGCACAATTATGCAGCTTCCTCAGAAAAAGACTATTAGTGTGGGACTTCCTCAAATAAATGATTCTTACAACCTACTCCTTGTTCAATAATTTGAACAGATTGTCCCATCCAGTACCAGTGACCTGGTTACAGGTGGTGTCTCAGAAATCTTTTACCTGGAATTCAAAATAACTGTCATGCAGTCATAGTAATCAAGGTAGATTGCATTTATAAGCAGGAATACACAACAGTAGCCAATATATCAGCTGGGAAACCCTGAAGATACAGAATATTCAGTGACATACCGCTTAAATAGAGCTTTTTTCCCATATAAAACAAGAAGTCCAAAAGTAGTCAGTATAGGACTAATTGAACAGAGCAAGCATGTCATCAGGAACCGGGGTTTTCCCATCTTTCTTCACCATGTTTCAGGAATTGGCCTTCAACTTATTCATACTTGCAAGGTGGTTGCTTTACCTGCAGACAGCATACAATATCCAGGTAAGAAGAAGGCAGTAGGGTAAATGGGCAAAAGGTCATGGCAGATATGTCTCTTCCTCTGTCATCAAGAAAGCAAAAGTTTGTCCAGGCAACACTTCAGCAAATAGGTATTTATATTAAATTTGCCAGAACTGTGTCAAACAGCCACTAATAGTTGCAAGGAAAATTGGGAAATCAAATATTCAAATTTCCAGGCTCTAAATTAAAGACAAGGGGGGAGGAGGTTGAGAATTTGTGTTGAGTGAACCCAATTACATTACCTGTTTCAGTAGGGCTTACAGTTTACTAGGCAGTGTGTTTTCACACTTCGTATCATTAAATCATCACAACAGTAGGAGTTGGTCCTTGTTCTTTTAATTTTACTGGAGAGGGAAGTGTGCCCTAGAGTGGTTAAGAGAATTGCCCATTATCCAGTTTATAAGCACTGGAACCAATTTCAATATGACTCCAGAAATCCTGCTCTCTAATATGGGCAAAAACTTCATAAGAGCACAAAAACAATGCTTTCCCAAAGACTGAACCTCCTCTTAAAAGGTATCATGAAGGAGAATCTTTAGAATCCATACTGGATTCTTACACAGTGATCTTGTATTTACCTGTCACAAAACTTGTTGAGAAGTTCCTAAAAGGAGAAAGTCAAGGTCATTTAGGATTAAGCACTGTATTCCATTAGTCACTGAAGCCTTTAGCATGCTCTCAACATTCACCCACTGGTGAGAGATTAACCGATGGTGAATTGCTTATTTAATACCTAGCTTATATATTTTCCAGACTTGGTTTGCTTTTATTGATTATAATGTATTCCTTGATGTATGCCAAAGAAACTGTTTTGTCCTCTATTTTCTCCTGCCACATAGAGCATGGCCTGAAATAAATCAAGCCTATAATTGTATTAATAAAAATAGAAAATAGAACATATTACCTTTGTCAGGTATTAAACACTCTTTTCAGAATGTACTAATATTATCATATAGGTAATTGTGGAATGTGCTAGGAAATTTTGGTAAGATAAACATTTTACAGGATGGTAGATTTAAAAAAAACATCTACAGTTTTTCTTTGGACTTGATATACTCTTCCCTCCTAGAGAACTTTCAGTCTACATTTAGGCATATGACTCTTGCCAATTTGGTACAACTGTGTTTCACACACGAGGCTCAAGTTCTCGTTAATGCTGAGTGAGTTGATGTGTCTTAATAATCTCCAACTGTGCTAACTTCTCTCAGGTGCAATCTTACGTTTCACAGGGTTAATACGTTTAATCTATACACTTACTGGAGCTGTTTTTATCCCATCTTGAAAGTCTCATTTAGTAAAAGACCCAAAGTCCAAATTATCGTTCATTTTTTGGTCTGCTTTTCAAAGTGTCAGGGAAAACACCTTGATTCCATTAGTTAGTGTTCCCATCCCTTCCGTTAGTCCTCTCCTAATGATGTAGTTCCAGGTTGGAGAAACAGAAAGGGTGATCAGAGAAATGTGATTTTAGTAAAGTGTATATTTTCCAGAATGCCTTCAAAACTGTTGAAAAGTTCATGAAGGCAGAGGAGGAACTTACCTGGCCAGCTAATGAGTTATTCTTTAAAAAAAAAGGTCATAGTTTTCAACCAGGATAATATGTTCAGAGGCAAGTATTTAGTATCTTGCCCATCTAGGTCTTGAGGCATGGAGAGCTTCAATAACAACATAAACTTTAATTGTTTATTATTATACTTAAAATTAATAACCTACTACAAAAGCTATTTGCTGTCTCCACTCACTATTTTTTAGCTAATTACATTACACAAATTATTAGTAAAACAATGTAAGTACAACTCTTTTAAGTTTTCATGCTCTTACAAAGGTGTTTATGTAGAAACAATTATTTTGTTAATTATATATAATTCTTATTCTTCCTCATTAAGGTTTATCTCTAGGGATTTCTTCTAAGCATGCTTTATTAAATCAGTATTACTGTCAGTCAATATATTAATTAATACATCAATTTATTTATATTTTTCACTAATTCTAACTGGTCTTCCTACCCCACCTTACCCCTTTACTTAATTATGGAAGATACGTGAACATAAGTCTGGTACTACCTTCAAATCATAGAATTGTAAAAAGTTGTGAAAAGTAATTGGTTAAAAAAAGAGGAAGTTTTCTGTGACATTGAAGATTTATAAACCTGAGAGAACCCCGCAAAATCAACACCACGCCCTTCTTTTCCATGCTGAAAGTCTTCTGACAAGATCTTTCCTTCCCATCTACTAAAAGAAGCAATTAAGAGAGTATGGTTCTTTTACCTTCTCCAGATATCAGAAGGTTTTTGAGGAGGGTCATAAACATCTTTCTTAGGGAACTCCCACAGCCTAGAACAGGCTGCATAACCTATATACACAAATTTTAAGTGATTAATAAATAGCTGACATAAAAAGGAAGAGATGTTTCATTAAGCAAAAATTTCCTGTTTTCTCTCTCCTTATTGCTTTCTTCTCGCTGCTATAAGGCATCAATGATGAAAAGAGTCGATTACGTAGTGTCAGAGACGTGGTGCTCCATAAACTCTAACCGACATAAATAAATATCCACGCGGTTCTGAAGAAATCGCTCGGGTTGTTTGGAATAGGTGCTTTGTAGCCATATCAAGAGTATACAGCGTCCCAATTTGTTGGAAATAGAAAGTTGAGCAAAAGAAATCGTCTACTTGTCCACGTAGGAAAATTAAAGCCCTGTAAGACTTCCCTATACTTGAAAAAATCAGTGCTTCTGAACTGGATTCTTTTGACCATTAACAAAATTGAAAGAAAAAAAGTATCCTGGATGTTTTCAACAGGACAAGAGGGAGTCAAGAAAGCAAAAATTCAAGACTCCACAAAGTGGGCAAAAGGAGAGGCGTTTTTAGTGCTTTCTGCCTTCCGGGGGCAGCGGGGGCCAGAGAGAGAAAGGAGTGAGGCGGGAAGGGGGTGTCAGGTCTGGAGGCGGGAGAGAGGAAGAGGTCGGGGGTAGCGTCCGGGAGATGACTTTGCTGCGTACCTGCAGGGGCGGTGCTCCCCCGCACAGGAGGGGCCCGGAACGGAAGCGGAAGGGGGGCGTTGGCCCTAGGAA
The DNA here is from genome assembly GCF_017311325.1 of Ursus maritimus. NCBI lineage: Eukaryota > Metazoa > Chordata > Mammalia > Carnivora > Ursidae > Ursus > Ursus maritimus. Next base: position 15,852,142 of record NW_024424119.1, on the reverse strand, counting down.
TACCCACTAGCCCGGCACAGAACCCCTTGTCTGACCCGCCGTGCCGGACCCCGAAACTCATTCCAGCACCGGGGCAGCCCCTCCCCAGCCAGTAGGCTTTAGGTCTGGGGGCCGGATTCCCTCCCCTCAAGGCTTGCGAGGTCAGAGTGTAAGACCCCTCATGCAGTCTCCTTCCCACGCCGGGGTCTTCGGGTTGGTTTTATTTTCCTCTCCTCGCCCTGCTGCCCGCCCCTCGACAGTCCCTGGCCTTGAGAGCAACGCGGTGCGCGCGGTAGCGCTGTCCCGCGCCTCCCGGAGCCGGGCGGAGTTGGTGGTGAGAGTTGACTCACAGTTGCAAACTATCCGCCAGTTAATATCCCGCTCTCTCCCGCACCCACCCCGCTAGCTCTTCTTGCCCTTCCTGCGCCCGTATTTTCGATTTTAGGATTTTCTGTTTCCTTGTTTGGATAAAATCGCTGTCCATAATCTACTGAAACAGAAATGAGCCGATGGTTTTCATACTTTTTTTGAACGCTGACTGCAGAAAATGCCATAAGGAGGCGGGGAAAGAGGAAGGAGTGTGTGTGTGTGTGTGTGTGTGTGTGTGTGTGAGAGAGAGAGAGAGAGAGAGAGAGAGAGAGAGAGAGAAACCGACCTAGGGGGAGGGCAGGGGGCTTCCCTCCTGGAGGACAGACAGAATGATACATACTGTCATTAACAGTGTTGACCCACCCAGACCCCACCCTTCGGTTGCATCCATCACACAGTCTTTACAAAGGGGCAGCGCTGTCATACGGCTTGCCCTGCTCCTGGGGCTCTCGGGCTGGCTTAATGAGGTGCACCCAGCCGGGACTATTGTGCAGCGCGAATGAGGCAGGAACGCGACGGCAACGATCCTAGCAGCTGCTCGCAGCAGCCCCGCAGCCGCAGCCAAACCCAGACCTCAAGTGGATGGATGCCTCTGGAAGTGTTTTCCTGAACGAACCCATCAGGCAGTGGAAGACTGTGACAGGGCTAGTGAACTTAGATGGGGCATTCCTCTCCTGAAGTTGAGCTGGCTGGAGGCAAGTGCAGTCACTCGGGTAATCGCTGGGGTGCTGGGAGCGGGGGGTGATGGTGGTGGTGGTTTTAAGCCAGTCCTCAGTCCGAAGACGGTTTGGATCAATTTGCCCTGCAACCACTCAACTTCCCCTTTACCTTTTGTTTTGTTAGCTTGGCTTTTTCCACCCCCACCCTCTCCCTCCTGTGGTGTGAACCGTGCGTCTTGCTCTGAGGTTTGTGCATTTAAATGTAATTCTGATTGGTGAATGTTCTCTCCTTTTTGTTGTGATTACTAGAGATACTTTAGTCCTGCCTTCCCAGTTCTGCGCCCTGCACAAGCAGTTTTGAAAAATTAAGTGCAAAAAGCATGACAAAGCAATATGAGGTTGCCGTGGTAAGTGAACTTTTAAGCCAAAAATTAGCATTTCTGCTCGTATGCTCGGTCTGTGGGTGGTTTGAAGGGGAATCATCACACACAAAGGGCTGGGGGCTGGGAAGAGGGGGCGGTGAAACAAACAAAAAACAGTAGTTGTAATTTTGTTTTTCTTTTAACAATGGTCAGGAGACATGTTCCGCATTTATCTGGTTGATACTCTTGGGATGTAATGGGCTTGATGCATTTAAAGTGGGTGAGAGTTGGCAGTCTGCAGGGTCGAGGTGCAGGGGAGGGAGGCGAAGGGAACAAGGTTATTGTCCGGTTTCTAAAGAACCGTGCAGCTCTGACTTCCTGAACTCAGCACAGTAGCCCGATCATTCCTGATCCAAATCCTTAAAGAGAAAAAGAACAATGGGGTCATCCTCAGTCACTACAACTATCTCTCTGTCCTCACCTGTACTGATAGACCTCCTCCTTTCATCCTCATACTTCTCAGGTAGCGACATTAGAAGCCATCATTCTTAGACAAAATCTAAACACTTATGGATGATAAAATAATACATTTAGAAAGCTGTAGTCTTAAAAAGAGGTTTGAGGCTGGAGAAAGGAATTGCTTGCCACCCCACTTCCCACTTCTACATTCTCTTCTCCTTGCCCTCTCTCCTTTTAAACTAAAGAGTACAGATTGATTTAAGGGTTCCTCCCCAAACTCCCCGTCCTAATCCCTTTTCTTGTTTTAAAATGAGAGGTGTGTTCCAGAGAAGGATTTCTGAGTTTTGCCCCTTAATCTCATTCACTTTCTGAGAATAACTATCTAACTCAGTATTTGTGGTATACTTAACCATTTCAAGTTTGGTAAAAGGTTCAACCTTTCCTCTGGAAAACTCTAAATTGTTTGGCCAGCTCTGACTTAGAACATAAAAACATTAACAGTACTCAGTACTCTTAACTTTTTCTGTTTGTGAATCTGGTTGCCCTTTAATTTGTCAAGGGGTGTTGTCATGGAGATGACTGGGATGCCCTATTTTGGAATGGACCTGCACAGTCTCTGGTGAGGCAAGGCCATCCAAGTTTTCTCATCTGAAGGATGGAATAGAAACAAAAATGCCCCCCCGAGAGGAATTATATTCATGTTTTGTTGAAACCATTCTTAATTATAATTATTTTTGATAATTATGTGTGCAGATATAATTGCATATGCTTACATTTTTCAAGACCTATTCTAAAATATTTTTAAGCTGTAAACTTCCTCTGATCATAAAAAACACAAAATAACTTTTTAAACTGATTACTTTGCAACAAAATTCATGAATTTTATTGGGATAATAGTTTAATAACTTAACAACTGACTTATTTTTGATCTCTTCTTCATGAAGTTGATGTAATTTACCAGTAACTATCAAAGGAAAGTGACACCTTATGCAGTTGGCTTCCCAAATCACCACGGTTGCTTTTAGTCTTGCTGTTTGCAATGACCTTCTTTAAAACAGTTTTCTGTATGAGAGTTTAAACACCTAATGGCTAACTAAACTACTCAGCTGTTGGTACAACTAGAATCAACTCAGTGAAACTTTGAAAAAAAAAAGAGGAGTTTAAATTAGAATGTAGTATTATATATATTTGTAGTAGCAAGAGTTTCGATTGGGAAGTTTGCTTTTCTTTTGTACTGATATTCTTAGGCTATAGATAGTCAACCAACAATATTTTTAACTCTGTAATTTATTTTGGAGCATTCTACTCAACTGTCATACCTATTTAATTTTGTAATTAATCTTCATCTCTATTGGTACTGCCTGGGTTGTTGTTTTTTTTTTTTTTTAATGAACATCTTAAACTGTATTTACATAAGGAATATAAACAAAGTAAGAATTCACTATTACTGTTGTACAGATATTTGCAAGTAAATTTATGGCCTGTATTTATGCAAAGTTAGATTACTAGGATATTTGGGGAAAAATGTTTAATCGGAATTATTTTATAATACTCATAATCCAACTAAGCTCTCAACTTTACTATAACTTTCTATCTACACATTGAAAATACTGTTTCATTTGAAGACATTCATAAAAATTATTACTTAAAATAAGTTGGATAATTGAAAGTTGTCTAAGTGATAATAATAGTGCATGTAGTTTAATATCTTATAAACATACTTAGATTATTTAATGCCATGTATTCCTGGCACTTTCCCTCACTAATACACAATCTGTGGCAATTTTAGATTTACTTACTTTTCTCAATATGGAAATTTCTTTATATCAGATTGTGATACTATAATCATTTCTTTCCTCCATGTTCTAATTATATGTCATGAGCACATTAGAAATATAGTGGCCATGTTCTGATATTTCCCCTAAATGTCAGTCCATTCGAATAAATTTTACAAAAACAGAAAGCTTATAATGTTCATAAGAACACAATTGTAAGTGTTTTCAACTAAGCAGTATTCTCAGAAATATTCATCACTTCCCATAACATTGCCTCACTTTATGTTAGTATCATACATAAAGGAGCAAAATAGATGAGCTAGATGTAGGCAGTGCAGGTAGGTGGCAGCCAGGGTCATCTAATGTTACATTGAACACTTTACCCCTCGTACCATATCTAGGACAGGAAATGTGCTTGCAAGCAAACAAGCAAAAGAGAAATGGCTGAAGTGATATTATGATTTTAACAATTCAAAAATAACCTTCATTTCTTACTTTTAATTAGTATTAAACTTAATATATATTTTCTATCAAGTATGCAATCTAAAACAGCTAAAAAGTTAACTTTTTTTTATTTTTTATTTTTTTAAAGATTTTATTTATTTATTTGAGAGAGTGAGAAAGAGCATGAGTGGGGGGGAGGGGCAGAGAGAGAGGGAGAAGCAGACTCCCCACTGAGCAGGGAGCCCGATGCAGGATTCGATCTTAGCACCCTGGGATCATGACCTGAGCTGAAGGCAGACACTTAGTTAAAACTGAGCCACCCAGGTGCCCAGAAGTTAACTTTAATAGTTAACATTTGTTGTCTACCCGCCATGATCCAGGCATGAGTCCACTCATATGTGAGTGCTTTACATATATTATCTCAGTTAATCTTCAAAACACTCTAACAGGTAGGTTTTATTATGCCTAGCAACTAACTATAGTAAGGTCAGTAGCTTGATGAGCATTTGAATCAGATCTATTGAAACTTGATCTAAAATCAAACAAAATGAAAATCAAATAATAGAAAATGCGAGATAATTTTCTAAATTTAAAGAGACCCTCCACGTAAAACCCACATGATCTCCACAAATTCCCAAGATAGGAATGATTACCCTTAATCTTGGCACTTTCTTTGATAAAACATTTTTGAACAAATAAAGCTTAGTGAAAATATTCCTAATTATAACTCCCACATTGGGTTTAGATACATTAGGCTAATTTGGCTGGTTGTTTCTCTCTTGGGACAATAATTATGGAGAATTTATTGTATTCTCCATCCCACCCCAAAGACAAACAAAAGGAGAGGAAGCTTAAATCAATATAATGACAAAAGTATTTTCAAATAAGTACCAAAAATGCCTACTTACTAAAAGGAAAACCTAACTGCAAACCTAGTTTTCCTTAAAAGGGGACTTACGATCAAATAAGCGGAGTGATTTTTTTTAATTTTACCAACTTAAAATGCTATTTAATTTTTCATTTTAAAGACTGTAAAATTTTGATTATAATAATATTTGCCTAAGTAGTGAAATGTTACATGGTTTGATAGGTGGCAAATCATTTAATGATTTTTTACCATACTATGTATTTTTTTAAGTTAGTTTACTGTGATATACCTATAATCAATTAACTTCCACTGTAATTATTTTGTGAATTTTTAAATTGCCCTCATTTAGTTATAGAAAGTGATATAGAAAATAGAATTTTCAAATGAGATCCCATTATTTGATTCCTTTTTAAATATGAAAGATGATAGACTCTCAAATATTAGAAAAAGATTCCTTCCCTTTAAAAAGCTCTAATTGTGCTCTTTTTTTTTTTTTATTTATGAAATCCTTGAACCTGAGAGATTGGGACATAGATATTGCATCTGCTCTGGTTTGTTTATTTATTAACTTGAATCTGGAAAAATGGAGATGTTAAGATTCTATGGAGATAATCCATTCAAGTTCCCTTAAGTACCGATGAAATATTGTTTAAGGACATCATTTCCATTCAACAGAAAACTGCTCAATTTTTTATTTTCACCTGAGAAGAAATGAAAGCACTCAGAATAACTCTGTTATTCTGAGACGCAAAAATGGTCTCCTGAGTTGTTTTGTGTAAACATTTTTTTAAAATTGGGTTACTTTTTAAAAATGCACAGAGCTCACATGTTAAAAGAGATTTTGAATTTATGTTCTTGTCAAGTGAAGAACTTTTTAGAAATTGATTTGTTTTGTAAGTGTCAGCTTTTTATAAAGTGAAATCATCCAGATCTATCTATCATATTTATTTTTACTTTCTTTAAAGATTTTATTTTTAAGTAATCTCTGCACCCATCATGGGACTCAAACTCACAACTCTGAGATCAAGAGTAACACACCCTACTGACCGAACTAACCAGGCACCCCATAGATCTATCAGGTTTAAACCCCAATTACTATGAGACTGCCAGTAGCTTCTTTAAAAGTCTGAAAACTTTCGATTTTTAAGAACCATGTTACTATCAGAGAACTGTGGGGTTTGTGTTTCAACCCGGCAATATGCTAGCTATTGGTCACATATAACTCAGCTTGACTTCACTTTGACCTTGGAAACCACACCTTGACAGACCCTTGGATTTTCACCCTCTAAAAACTAATTCTAGTTACTCGCCTCATTTTAAATAAAATTCAGTCTCAGTTTTTATCATAGTTAATAAGATATTTGTATAATTTTGTTTTATCCTTGATTTGAAATTTTCCATTACATTACTATGTACTAAAATCATAGAACTGTATCAAGATGATTTTCTTTCATTTCAAATTCATCAAAGTGCACAGGCCTATATATAAATCATAAATAACTGTAAATATACATATACAAAAAGTTATGGCTTTGTTAGTTTGAAGCGAAAGAGAAAACGTATTAAAGCAGTTTTTCAGTTTTAAATTTATGGGATAATTAATGCCACAAAACTGAATTTTACCTAATGAAAAGTATATTAACTATATTTATTATTAACTAAAAATCTAAGAGAATTTTAGGATAGGCCTGTGGAGCCTATTCTATATCTCCACTATTGTTTTCCCATAACTTCATGCAAAATGTTAATTTCTCTTGAAAAATTAGGAGATGTGGGCTATGTTTAAATTAGGAAAAGAATGGAAGGACCTTAAGATAGTTCCTGCATAGGTTCTGGAATCCTTCAAGCTTTGCACCTCAATAATCCCTTTAAATTCTTTTAAACATGGAATTATTACATTTTGTGTTCAAAGTAAAGTTGTATGTTAAGGATTTTCAAAGCTTCTCAGAGCATGAAGGGTTTACAGGAAAGGGCAAAATAATACAAGCTAGATACCACCACACCTGACAGACATTGACAGAGGTTGAAAAGACAGTATTTTAATGGATTTTTTCTTTAATAGAAATGTGCAGTTAATGAAATCTGAGGTCATTACCGTTAAGAACTAAGAACTCAGCTTTTTGAATGTTTCCAATAAAAATAATTAACCACAGGACACATTATAAATATTTAATAAAATCTAAAAAATTACCACTATCCTTTGTTAAGGATAATGAGAGTGAAGATTGCTATAGAAATCTAGACTTCTACAAGCAGAGAAAGACAATTATCATGTGGTTTCACTCATTTATGGAACATAAGAAATAGCAGGGAGATCGGTAGGAGAAGGAAGGGAAGAATGAAGGGGAGGTAAACAGAAGGGGAAATGAACCACAAGAGACTATGGACTCTGAGAAACAAACTGAGGGCTTCAGAGGGGAGGAGGGTGAGAGATTGGGATAGGCCCGTGATGGGTAATAAGGAGGGCACGTATTGCATGGAACACTGGGTGTTATATGCAAATAATGAATCATGGAACGCTACATCAAAAACTAATGATGTACTGTATGGTGACTAACAAAACATAATATAAAATTTAAAAAAAATTAAAAAAAAGAAATCTAGACTTCTGAATTTCTAATTTCTCAGTGCTTAATTTATCACCATTAAATTCGGTGTTATGGCAGAGATAGTATGTAATATGCTTAGTTCTTATCATAGACACCATAACATTTTGGTGTGTCTTAGAATACAAATTAATGGTATATATTACTCAACAAACATTATCACATGCTTACTAGGTTTTAGGGACAGTGCTGGAACCGGGGAACACCGCACTGGGAGAGATGGCTTTGCTATCAAGCAGTACGCAGTCAGTGTAGGAGACAGACATGTCAACAAATGGTTATAATGGAGTGAGATCATTGCTATCTGAGCTATGTACAAAGTGCATTTAGGAGCGTGGAGGAAACTATTGTCAATTTGCCCGCAGTTGGCTTTAGGGAGGGTATTCAAGAAGTGCTTCTCAGTGGAGGTGAAGTTTGCACACTGACTTTTTTTTTCCCATTAAAAAAATGTAATACTGGACCTCCAAATAATATAAAGAAAGATGCAGTATATATTTTTTGAGTTTTTACATTTTGATTTGTACTTAAGATGAGGGAGAGCAAGTTTTCTGTGTAGGATGCTGAATTTTTTAAGATTCATTAGTGTAATTTCTCAGATACACTGCCTTTGACAAATGTGCACAGCCAGGCAAGCCTTTAATATATTGGTTATGTTAGTGTTTTGTTGCTAGTAGCATAATGGATAAAGCACAGGCTCCATTTTTATTCTTCTATGCTCTACCAAAGGAAAAAAAAAAAAAAGAAGTATATTGCAAACCGTGAAAGGCACACAAAAGCAAAAGTAATTAAATAACATAAATGGTGAGGGAGACTGCCTGTGATCTGGGCTAGAATTAGAAAAGGAGGTGTAAGAAAGAGGTTATTTGAGAGGAAATGATATGAAAATGTTTTAAAATAGAAAAAAAAGAGTTCTGCTTTGTAACAATAGGGCATCAACTTAAGTGATTTCACTTTCCTTTGTGTTGCTTTCACATTTACAACAGAGGAGGGAAGTACTATTAATCTGAAATTTTCTTTACTTAGGATTAAGTTTCATCATTGATCAGACTGAAACCACCCTATTTTTCTTTCTTAAACTCCCAATTGCATGAAAAATCTTCACTTCAGAGTGATTAGTACTTCATGTGAATATCATTATGCGTTTTGCTTTCTGATATCTTGACAATGCAGTTTATCCCATTCTCGCTGGGATTCTCTCTTGGCAACAATTTTTTATTTCCTTGTGTTCATTTTTAGGAAAATCCTCTCAACATTGTTTTATGTATTATTTTATAGGAAGGAAGCATGTAAAATACTCTTGAACTCATTTTACTTGTGAGTTTGAATAGCATTCAGATTAGAATGATTTCCCCAGAATTTTATAGGCTTGCCCAATCCAGCTGTATATTTTATATGCTAATGTAAATTCTATTTTTGTTCCCCTTGGGGGTTTAAGTGATTATAATTGTTGCTCTTCAAAAGCCAAACAGATGATGATTGCTGCTTCAGGAGTATACCAAAAGAAACTGGGTTTCATTAAACCTGCTCATCCACTTCATAATTATCTCCATTTTATCTAGCTAAGAAGCAGAAAAAAATGGCAAGTACAGTTCATTGAAGCCAGTTCAGTTATTTAAACATCCCCTTATTGAACTAGCAGGAGGTGTAAAGTAGGGGGAATGTTTTCATTCTAACACTGATATGTAGCCAGTGGCCCAACTCAAGAGTTAGTTGAGCATCAAATGCCAGAGGCCACAGGGAAGGAGAGGGGAGACAGTTTGAGCCATTCTGCGAGGAGTCCTCTAGTACATACCATAGTACTGCAGTGACAGCGATGCTGAAATATTCTTTTTGCTTGTTCTTCCTGTAAGTTAAAAATGAAGTTAGCTATGTAGCTTTCTACTAAGAAAGACTCAGAAATGCATCCGAAAAGAAAGAGAAATTTCCTATGTAATGTAAAAAAAAGGGGGGAGGATATTGATAAGTTCCAAATACCAAATCCTGAGACTGACATCAGAAATCCTTCAAAGAATCCTTATGGTCATACAAGCCTTGTGATCTGATCATGGGTCAGAAAGCAGATTCTTATGGAGGTTGATTTTCCTCAACAGAAAGAGTATCTTCCCATTCAGGTGACCTGGGGCTCTGAGTTATCTGTTCCCTTGTCCTAGGGGGTGGGTGGAGGGGGGCTTTGGATTTGGCTTGTATTGGAACGTGTTCCTGACCACATACATTGCTGGCTGTCCTGATGGCACAGTGAGGGTCCTTGAACTCTTACCCAGGGGAATAGAAGAGTATCCAGAGTCACCAGCTGTTTAAGCTTCCAGCTGTGAGAAAGCCCTTCTCTGTTGGTTCAATGAAAAATTCTGAAAGAGCTCCCTCCTCTAAGATTTGAAAGAGCCATGTTGTAGAAACCAATTTTCTAAGGGTAGACTTAGATAAAACATTATTTTCATAAACAAAGAGAATGGAAGGTTTTAGTTTTAGTTTAGTTTTGTTTTGTTTTGTTTTTACAGATTTTCATTTTCATGTTCCATAACAGTCCTGCAAGTTTCAGACAATTTCACTTTTGAAGTTTTAACATAGAGTTGTTATTTTACAACCTGATTTTGAAACTTTGGTGGAATCATATTGAAAAAGGGGGGAAAAAGTTTACTTAATAAGAAAAAGGAAATATGTTCCTGAAAGACTTTTGGATAATTTGCTGGAAAGTTCTATACATTAAAAAAATAGTTATTTTCCTCTCAATTCGTATGCCACAACAATAAAAAATTTTCCAGTTTTCATATGTGTAATCTTATTTTGGCTTCACAATAACCTCATAAAGGAAGAAAAGTAAATAATATCATTTCATTTTATATATAGAAACAAAGATTCATAGTTTTAAAACTGGAATCTGGGGTATACCAACTCCTTGATCAATATTTTAACACCTAGATCTACCAATAGCTTGCCAATACATGATGTTGGAATTACATCTAGACTGTAAGAGTCCTTTCTAAACCCCAGGGTTGGGCTAAAAATGTTCCCAGAGAATGAGTATTTTCTCAATCTTAGGTCACCTATGCAATTTGCAGTCTTAGATCCTGGGAGAGGATCTATCAATGGCATGCTCTCTAAAAACTCTCTGAATTAAAAACTCTATCTGGTAGTGGGACAGTATTAGAATTTTCTTGGATTCCTGTGCAGAAATGTGCCAGGGTTTACATACTCTGATTTCCTACCAACAAGGCCTATAAAAACCATAAGCTAAGAATATACCAGCTGCACCTGGAGCTGCTCGAGGCAAAAATGGTGAAAACTCTGTGATTGGTTTTCTCACCTCTCCATCACCTTCTGATACCTCTAGGACCTGGGCATCCTTTATTTCCCTAGGGCTGTGCTGTCCCTTTACTCATATTGTTAAAACCCAAGGTCTCCTAGGACAATATCTCT
>NW_024424119.1:15821504-15841202 GCF_017311325.1 Ursus maritimus | reverse complement strand
TCCCTTCCAAGGTGACAGGTTGTTAATCTAATAAATTATTCTCCACTAATGGGAAGATATTAAGGAGAGCCCTTTTTTTCAGTTAATATTTAAAAGTCACTCCCAGGGGAGATGTCCTCTCTTTTGTTAAACAATCATGGTGAATAACTTGTAGGGTGGTCATTGTCAGGCCAGTATGAATATTTTTCTGGTAGCTGCTTTTCTTAACCATGCGGCCCTTCTTCATCTCTATCACTGAGGAGACTGCTTACTTATCTTGAAATAGGACGGTTAAAAATGAGCTCACTCACCAGGAAAATATAACTAAAAAAGAACCCTGCCTTATCTCTGTTTATTAAATAGAAGTAAAAGCTATAAGCTAGAGTAAACACTAAAAATATACCCATGCCAGTGGAATGACTGTAATTTCCCAGGGCCATCTTACACGTCTGTTCTTCAATATGACAGGAAATTGTGGAAAATCGTGCTGACTCTGTGACCTCACGGGCGTAAGAATGTAAATCAAAGTCTCCCAGTTAAATCTCTTTCAGCATAACACAAAGTACAAATTTGGCAATTATTCTAATTAATCTGTTCAACAGAGAGCCACACTAAAATAGTTCAAGCCACACTTTAACTCCAAGTTAACTGAGCAACTGAAAAATTGGTACTGTTTTGTTTTGTTTTGTTTTGTTTTAAATCACTGGTTCATCAGAATCATCCGTGGAGGTTTTTATAAACACCTAGGCTTAGATCTCACCTCAGAATTACTGGGCAGACGTCCTGGGATACAGACCAGCCATCTGTACTTTAAAAGAAAAAAACCTCCGCGGTAGGTTGAGGCTTCGATCCACAGCTATGTATGAGAACCTCCAGGCTTTCCTTTCACCAGTTCTAACGGTCACTGAAGAGTCACTCGTGCCAGGCATTCTTCTAAGCCCTTGACAAGTATTTTTTCACTTAGTGCTTACAATAACCCTAAAAGGTGGGTCTTATTCGTATAGTACTTATTTTACTGATGAGAAATCTGAGGCTTGGAGAGGTCGGGGAATGTGCCTAAAGTCATATACCAGGGATGTGGGAGAGGTAGAACCAAAATCCACATCTGCTCGAATACTGTGAACCGCTACAACCCTGAGAAGGCCTTTAAAATATACAGCTTGAAAATGCATGGCTGTGTTTTATAGCTGTAATTTCCAACCTAGAAGCTCCCATTTTGCTGCTTTGATTATCCTAAGATTATCCAGAGTGTACAGGGATTGTTTCATTTTATGGCCTTAAAAGAGAGCTACTATATTCATGTGAGAGGAGACATGGTCTAATAGGTAAAAGATTTCTTAAAATTATGGGTGAACTGTTTTGCTTTCTTTGTATAAAAGTCACAGACGACTTTCTACTTTAGGTCTTAATTCAGAAACTCAGGAGCTGCTGTAAACTACCTTTTAATTTCATGGCTAAAAAAATATTCAGAGATGACACAATGTTAGAAGAGCATACTTTTTTGCTTCCAGGTTAATTTCTTATTAAAAAATATTAAAAATTACATAAAATCATTGCTGAGAAATACAGTTTCCACTGTGGAATATGCAATTTTAGGATTTGTTCTTTCTGATTTGGGGCTGACACCATTATTTAGAATAGTGATGACTCATGTCTAGGACTGAAATCTGTTCTTCATGGGTTTATACATTTTCCCCTTGAATTGCACCAAAAATGGTTTTTTAATTGGCTTTAACTCATGCCCAATAAATTGGACAAAAATTGATTGCTGCAGTCATGTTTGGTTTAAAATTATTCAAGACTGCGCCATGAGTCAAATGAGTGCGTGATCGAGGGCAGCGATGCTTTATGTCCTCTGTTTATGACAAATAATGTTTTTTCAAAATGGTCATAATTCATATCTAAAAGTTAATATATGTTCACAACTTAGAAAGCTTAAAAGACAGTAGCAGAGCCACGTTAAAAACTTCATGTTAAAAATTTCTTTTATTTTTATATTATTTCTTAATATCTTCTTTTTCCAGTTCTCCCAAGACTACAAGTTTGGTCATTATATTCCTTTAAAATTAAATAATTCTGCATGTAGTTCTTGATAGATTCTTGGTCATAATATTAGAATATTTTTTTTAAAGATTTTATTTATTTATTTATTTATTTCACACAGAGACAGCCAGTGAGAGAGACAGCCAGTGAGAGAGAGACAAGCAGGGGGAGTGGGAGAGGAAGAAGCAGGCTCCCAGCAGAGGAGCCCAATGTGGGGCTCGATCCCAGAACGCTGGGATCAAGCCCTGAGCCCCCCAGGCGCCCCTAGAATATTTTTAAATAGCAAAATTAAATAAATGAGAATGTTCAGACTGTACCATCCTATAGAGTTGAGACCGGGAGCCAGTTTCCCATTCTCTGCAGAGTGATTTTAAAGACAAATATTAAACAATATGAAAATTGAATTAACTCAGGTGACTGTTTAGGGCATTGAAATAGCAATTCACTAAATGGTACCTGTCAGGAAGCCAGTTTTTGTTCAATCTCATTATAATTATTTACTGTGTTATGGTTTTCATTTATTTATATGCCATAGAAATATAAGCAAATCACTTTAAGGTCTTTGCTAGTTGGGAATAAAGGTGCATTTTATGAGATTCTCTAACAACTGCAGGAAAGGGTATAATAGGGAAAAAGAAATGATTAATTAAATGAAAAGAACATCCCTTGGCCATAATATAGGTAGACATTAAGTGAAGGAAATAGTTGATATTATTGAGTATAGTGAATATTAGGCAATTCTAAATGGACAGGATAGTTATTTTCTTATATTGTATTCTTCGAAGAAACTGGTGGAGCAATTTCTGAAATTTTTGTCAATTTGCTCTATTATATATGTATTTTTCATATGTATTAAATCTCAAGATTTGTTTTTGTAAATGAATATTATTTTGTTTACAAACTCCGGGGCTGTTCATCTGTCCTCTCTATGAATCTAAGCCGTCTTTTAAGTGGTCCCTGGTCCTCACCATTTAGTATCTACCACCAGCTTCCACCTGCTGACTACAGGGCTGAAGCTTGAGCTCTTCAGCCATAGTTTTTGTGTGTTTTTTTGACCCCAAACACAAAACTATCCGTTTTTCAGGTATATAAAAAATAATGCATGCTCAGAACTTTTACAAACCCAATAATGTGGAAAACAAAGAAAAAAAGATCTAAAGGTCCAATTCTTATTACCTCAAAATAGCCACTGTTTAATGCTAGTGGCTGTTCTTTTTGTGATGAATATTCTCAACAATATTTCATGGAAATCTTTATCTATCACAAAATTCCAAATACATACTCTCCTTTGCAATGGCTTATAACTGTTTACTGTGGTTATAGAGTAGACTTCTGAAAATTAAAATCTACAAAAACTTAATAATGACAATTTCCTCAAAACCTAATATGACTGGTGGCTTGGACCTCTGAGGACATCATATTTTATGTTCCTCAAAATCCTATTGATTTGACCTGAATCGTTTTAAAGAAGTGAATCATCTCAGTATCTTTTATCTCTCTTTCATTTGTCAGCAATAGATGGCATGTCAAGACTTGAGTATGATTATTTCCATTTAAAAAAATTGAGTTTTGTCTTTTTATGTTAATTGTAATCTCTATTTTCCCTGTACTTTTCTTCTCTTGTGAGTGTTATGTCATCTTTAATTTCTACTATATATATATTTTTAAATTTCTGCTATATTTCTTTAGAATTACTGGATTTTACACCTGGAAAGTACCGCAGAGGTCATCTGATAAGTGGTTGTTGAGGACTTAGGCCATACAAAGGAACCACTTGGGGTCAGATCACACCTCTGTCAGTTTCTAGTGGTGTGATCTTGGGCAAATTACTCAACTTCTTCAGGCTCCTGTCTTTAACATGATAGGATTATTGTAAGGATTAAATGATTTAATGCATGTAGAACATTAAAATGCTGTCTGGCATGCAGTACGTACTCAATACTTGTTACCAATGATCATTATTTTTACAAATCCAGTCTTCTGGGAATCGTGGCATTTAGGGTGCCTTGCTGTTAAGGAATCAGCTAGTCAGTGGGAGAAATAATATTCAGACTCATGTCTCCTTTTTCCGAGCCTAGGAATCTGAGCTCAATGCATCCTTCCTAACAGTGTTTTTAAAGCCCCCTCTTGGGCACAGAGCTGTCTTAGAGGCATCCATAGCTAATCAGGGTACAGGCTCTGGTGCCTGGTTTCTCACGCTCATAGCTGTCTTGGGCTTTTTGGCTCAAAAATAATATTTGCTCAGAATGCTATCACTTTCTCAGGGCCTTCTATAAATATTTTGGCCATCAAAACATTTTCATTATTATCAGTGAATCCCTTTTCTAGACCTATCAGTCTTCCCCCATCTTTATTTATCCCCTTGCCTTGCCACCTCATTCCAAGGGGTCTTAGGGTGGTTGTTGGTGGTGGTGGTGGTGGTGGTGGTTTTAACTTTTTAGCTTCTTAACCCTCCTTATGTCTTGATTCTGATTCCTATACCTTTGAGTCTCTTCCCTCTTGGCATGCCCAAAATTTACACTTATCAATAGATATATCCTATATCCAGTAGTTTTATGTCAGTATCACTTCTCGGCCTTTTGGCTAAGATCAAGTGTAGTAGTTTTATGCCAGCATTTTCCTCTGCTGGCTTTCAAAGCCTTCCATGATGTGACTCTGGAAGACCTAACCAACCTGATATCTTTGCTCTCCAGCCCACTTCCTTCACTACAGTCAGCCTGGTCTCCTCTACCAAAGTCTTGCAGTTTTTTCCTCTGAACCTCATGTCATTTGCTCCAAACATACACACACATGCACACACCCCAGTACAGTAGATTTATATAAAGATCTTTTAAAACTAAGGACTAAAACACTGTAACATATATTTATATTTTCTCTTTTATAACACCTTGTAAGGAGGCCCAGATCTTCATGTCTCCTTTTGATGTGGCTAATATGGAAACATACCTCTCGTTTAGCATTCATTTCAAATCTAGGAAATATTAGTATTCTAGAAAACATCAGTGCCATATGAGTTAAATAATGAGCTTTGACATAAAAGAAAGG
Source organism: Ursus maritimus (assembly GCF_017311325.1). NCBI lineage: Eukaryota > Metazoa > Chordata > Mammalia > Carnivora > Ursidae > Ursus > Ursus maritimus. The sequence goes on along the minus strand of NW_024424119.1, from coordinate 15,836,135 downwards.
GCTTTTTTTTTATTGTCTGTACAAGGAATCTAGAAATATCAGCAAAAGAAAAAAAGAAATTTCACAGTAAATTGTGTCAAAATAATTCAAGGAAATGTCTATTTGTTACTCAAACAGCTTAAACAGTCTGTAACACCGTTTGTCTGTGTTACATCTTCCAACTCATGTTTACAAAAACTGACATTTCAAACAACCATAATTTCTAATTTCTTATACCAGAATGACAGTGACCAAAGAAGAGAACATCATTTTTATTACAATAGAATTCTCAGTATTCTCTTAAAATGCACATTCATATGCTCAGTCAGAGAAACAGATTTCCCGTTTAGCCACGTCAACATGAAGGATTAAAAGGGGTTGGTGTGATGGCAGTAAAGAGCAGCTCTGGCTGTTCTGTGTGTACGCATGTGGGTTTCTTCTCAGTGCTAATTACACTTCCTCATCGAAGTCTGGCAGTCACATGACTTGACTGGGCTTTGTGTGATTCGGTCTCATCAAATTATAAGGTGCATTTAGGCACAGAGAGATGCTCATTGAAGTTTAAAATGAAAACACCATTGTTTTTTTAATTGTAATCTATGAACTTAGACCTCAAAAAGGTATAAGATTCATTCTTTGATCAGACTGCAAAGTTTTGTTTCCTTCCATTCCACTTCTTCACCGAAAGTCCATATCCATAGCTGCATCTCTATCAATCCATGGCGATGCTAGCCACGAGGGAACTGTGAAAGTATAAACCACAAGCAAATTTTAGTATTCTTTTGGTATTGTATGTTTTCCAATGTCAAGTGTACATTATTTCCCCCTTTTGTTTCATTCAAAACAAACAAAAACTATTATAAAAAGCATATTCTCTTGTGCCCTTTATACACTTTACCTCCATATTCCTTTGTATATTTATTTTGATAGATTTATTGAGCACAGACAACCTAAGAAATAGAAAGCTAGAGCAGAAAGTACTGTTAGCCTATGTAAATGGAATAAATATAATAGCCTATAAAAATGTGGAGAGGGGGAATGAGCCTAGGGAAAGGCCAGCGGTAAGGGGATTGAAACTGATTTCTTCCAAGGTCATTAATGACTAGTAACTTTTAAATTCTTGCCTGAGAGTTAACATAGAATGGTAAATAAAAATGGATAATATATATAATTGAATAATAAAAGAATCTCTTGGCATAAAATCAAAATATTTTAATTTGATTAGACTGTGATGGTATGTATTTCATTCAACTTGATTTCAGTGTGTAATTAACTGAATTATAACTTATACTTAATACCAAACACCAACATTTTGAGCCTAACTAAAGTAACAATAGTCATAGTCAATGCCAAGGAGAGTAACACATTGTAGAAAGACTGACATTTAGGAAAGCTTCTCTTTATTCCTATTAATCTTAAAAATGTAACCTGTATTCCTAATGCCTCTGTTATGCTCCTGAAAATGAGAAATAATTTATGTCCTTCCTTACCTTCTGGGTTACAATGATAAATATGTAAAAGTGCATTGAGCTTTTTGTGATAAAAGGTACTATAAAAATCTAAGGTGTTTTTATTATTATATCAATCAAATGGGATCTCAGACTAAGTTCCTTTTTGAAGACCCACAACTTTTTATGGGCAAATAATGAAATTGTTTTGGGAAATATACTGAAGCCACATAAGAGGGCAGGCAGAAGATTTTATGCCTTTTGAGGCCTTTTAAACTTGGTTACAATTAGAAATGGGAGAAGATATTTATCATAGCATTTATCAGTTGGGATACTAATGAGAGCAAATGACTATATTTAAGAGACAGTATGTAAAAGCAGGAACTCTAATTCTTGCTTCATCAAATAAATGTGCTAAATCACCATTTTTGTTTCCATCATCATAGTTACTGTGTATCAACTGTTTCCTCTGTTTCAGGAAGTTTGAATCTTTTACACTCCTGGTTACATTTAACCTCACAGTAATCCTACATTAAGCATTATTATCACCATTGTATAGATCAGTAAATCAAGGCTTAGAAGAGATTAAGTAACTTGCTAAAGGCCCACAGTGATGGAGTCAGGTTCAGATGGGGATGTGCCTGAAGTACAAACTCAAACTCTTAACAATTTGCAAAATTGTAGCTCATGATAGAGTAACATTTTAATATCTATTTAAAGGACTAATTTCTGACAAGCTATACTATTAAAAACTTACAAGGAGATGTACAAATATAGGCACTCAAAAGATGCTTGAATCAAAGTGAAATGGGTCTTTTGTCAAAGATCAGGAATAAATACTTAGAAACAGGCACTGATTATGTATTGGTCATTTGACCTTCACCTGAAGATAAATAGTATAAGGACACTATTAGTTGTCTGATTTGTTCTTTGGTAATAGATTTATAATCAGTTTTAAACAAAAATATTACAAAATTAGTTATTTCTAAAGCTCCTGATTTTTTTGCCTTTATACTTCATAGAGAGAATGTTTTCCTTAAAAATCTATTATCCCATTTCCCACAGAAAGGAGTTAATAGTGGAAAATCCCCCTAGAAATAAAATAAGCATTTTTTGATTTTTTAAATTATTTTTCATCATTCGTAATGCCATACATATCATTTATTTGTGACAAAAATTAGGAGTCCTTTTTTATAATCCATGCTAAAACACTTTTCTGTTCAATAGTGTAATTTTCTCTTTTTAAAATTATCTTTTAGTTTTGAAACATTATAATGTACATTTATACAATATCTTTTTCTCACATTTTGGACTTGGTGAGAGTACATCTTTTAACCCTTAGGTATCTTTAAAAAGTCCTACCTGTCTTGGCAAAGAATAGTTTTAACTGTCCGTTGTATGCATATTTTCAATTTAATTAAGAAAAAAATAAGCATAGCTTAAGAGGCTCCTTAAAGCTGGCAGTTCAAATTTAAGAGTATTTGTAACTAGCAGAAAAATATCTTATTGTCCAATTATTTGAAGATAATCGTGACTGAAAGGCTGGAATTTTAAAGACTACTTCTTAAAATGCTTGCATAGCAGCCATTATTTAAACCAATATAACATTATTGAAAATGGTGATATGAAAGGGAAAAGTTAGCTTGAATAAACATAAATTTCTCTCTCATTAAAGAATACATACAGCACTCATTCGTCATACACTTGAATTAAAAAAAAAAAAACCACCTGTTTTCTGGGTTGGAAGATATGAAGCATTTTTGCATAAAGAATTGAAAAGAAATGTGGTTGAGATTCCTTGACTTGTATTTATTTGCTCATCTCCCTATGAGTAATCAGATAAGTGCAAAGTTTAAAATAATAGTTTTTTAATGTATCTAAATAGTTTAATAAGTACTGAAATGTATACCTGCACCTTAAATTTTTTTTCTCACTACTTTTCCTAACAAATTCATGTTTAATTCTTCTACTTCCCACTGTGATTTAAGCAGCCTTATCAATTAAGTGTATCCTGGCGTTGACCAAAGTTTTGGGGTTAAAGTAAAAACTGATTTTCTAAAGCTGCATTAACTATGTGTTATCACCAGAAGGTTCTTTTTAGACATGTTGCTAAAACTTGAGATATAAATGCTGTTGTGGAAAATGAAATGTATCCTGTCATGCACTCTCATAAATGCACACCAGTGAATTTACAATCCACTCAATGACAGAAAGAACAAGGTACAGTGCAAAGTCATTAGTGAATCAAGACACCAAGGTCACTGGTTATATTCTGGTCATTATACATTTTAAACTTTCGTGAAACATTTAGTCAAATTATCATAGAATTTCCTGCTATCCACAAAAGCAGACATACGAGTGTAGGTATAAAGTGTGCTGTAAGAACCATGTGGTGTCAAAATACACACATGGAATTTTTTTAGTTCCCTGAATTACCCCCTAGTAATTATCTGAGTAAAGGGGAAAGGGGTGAAATATATCTCTTATTCCTGTAAGTGGGTAAGCTCTTCTGTGGTCGATAATTTCTTAGGCTATTCTAAAAATTACCCTGGCATCTCTGGTGGCTCGATCACATCAACAAAAGGTCAAGTTAACCTCAGTTTATGGTAACTCCTCTGTATCCAGTTGATCTGCTTTTCTCAAAATAAAAGGAAAAGTTTAGATTGCATTAGAATCAGTTTCTAATACTGTAGTCAGAGAGCTTCCTTTGCCCCATGTTCTGATAAAGACAGATTTCTATTTTCTATCAGATTGCTTTCAGTTGTTCCTTACTTTTTATTTCACCAAACTTCCCACAACTTTATACTTTTGAGATTGTTTATGCAGGGTAGCTACGACTAGGAATCATGATCGAGATGCTGTGTCCCTTTACTAGTCCTCCTCAGTTTACCCTCCCCAGAAAATAAAACCGGTGGGCTTTTTCTCTCACAGCTCCCCTATCCCCCCCCCCCCTAAAAAACAAAACAAAACAATATCCCATTCCAGGCGCCCCCTCTCTGCCTGCCGCAAGCATTTTAATGACAGTTTACTTTAGCGGTCTATCAGCAGACTGCTGCCTCTGCCACCTGAATTTCAATTTCTTAATTTACAGCTCAGATAAAACAGAATGGAGCAGGATCCGGGCTGCTCTCTACATTGGGTTGGCCTTATCAAGCGTGAAGTTTGGCGCATTGCAAACCTATTCAAGTGATTATCTGTTGAGGACCTCTCGAGCCATCTCCATCTCTGCAGCGGGCTGATAAGACAGCTGTTTCTCTAGCCGCCGTGTCTCCCCGGGCCTCAGTCTTCTTCTGATACAAACTCCGCCTTTGTCACCGTGCCCCGGTGCGGTCACTTGCTCTATGGGGCAAGGGTCTGATCTGAACACACGTGGGGGGAAAGTGCGAGTGTGTGAGAGAGCAGAGGAGGGAGGAAAGAGGAGGGGGAGGGTGGACGGTAGGAAATAGTGGAGGGAAGGAGGGTTAGAGACCGGTGGGAGGTGGGGGCAGGGCTGCGTACCCTGAGCAGTTGATAGCTCTGATTGACTGGTCGCTCGGCCCGGCTGTATTATTTCAAATTAGACGTGCATCGCACACAAGTGGAAACATAAATCTTCAATATAAGAAAGAGCCTCCGAGCATCGGAAGCAGAAAAACCGTTTCTTCCCAGGTCCCGGTAAAGGGGCCGGCCAAAAGACTGATTGCCACCAGCTGAGACAGATGGTTTCCTTTAACTTTGGAAAACTGCTATTTTTAATTACTTGTATTAATTTTGCATGAGATGTATCGGCTCCAGGAGGAAGCTTAGAGAAAGCTGTTAGCATCCCTGAAAGAAACGGACACAAAGCTCTGATTTGCCTTTTCTCACCTCCAGTTTTTCTTACCTCACCCTTGCCTGGTCGCCCAGCTCTCCCTTTGCATGCTCAGCAAAGACGTGAGTTTATCCTGCTAAAAGTTGCCACTGTGTAAAAGAGGGGAGGAAAAGAAATCTGAGGACATTTGTGGGAAGCTTTACATAAATGATCGTCGATCCCAGGCTGCAAATATATTTTCCGAGACACTCTGGGGCACGTGCAACAGATCTTAGTCTGAATCTGAATATCTGCAGTCAAATCACTTAAAGGAGAATGAACTTCATACAAATTTTGCCCAGGGGAAAAAAAAGGTGGGAGGTGGGGGAGAACACTCTAAGCTGGTCTCAAAAGATTTACCGCGACACTAGATTACATTTAAAAAATTTTAAACACTTAAATAAACAATTCACATGTCTTTAAATGTGAGCAGTAACCTAAGGTTTTAGGGGAATTCACCCTGAGTCTACTCTCTTTGCAGTTTTTTTTTTTTTTTTTTCTCTCGAACAGGAGTTTAAAGCAAAATATAAAGAGAAAGTGAAGGATGTTTGTGATCCTGCTCACTGCCGCTTCTGGCACTGTCCCTGATGGAAAGTGTTTGCAATATAAAGGGTCCTTTGCAAAATAGTCTAGGAGGTCACTTATCTTCGGATAAAAGACTTTGCCCCTTTGCCAGTAGGTGGATGGAGCCGGGGAGGAACTGGGGGTGGGGGGAGCAAGGGGGAACGGGTAAGCGTTTTTTTTGTTGCGATTCCCGCTGGGAATTTTGAGGATTAAGAACTCTGGAGTAGGTTTAGCAGATTTTCCGATGACTACCTGGATTTTCATTTATTTTGCACGAACACTTTAATGAAAGGCAGGCTCACCAGGGCAAGGGAGTGTGTGAAAAGAGTTCAGTGGAGGGTGTGCCCAGAGTTCGGGGCTCTAACCCTCCTGACGGTTTGTCACCAAGGCCAAGTCCTAGCAAAAGCCAGCCTAATTAAAAATAAACGTGTTTCTGTGAAGTGGGACAGCCTCTTCCTTAAAGTCTGTGGAATGAAACGTTCCCAAGAATTGCAGTTTCCGTGTCTTACTTGGGAGGGACAGAAAACACTGACAGGCTTTGCAAACCTTTATTTTGGATCGGCTCGTCTCTGTCCATGGTGCTAATTTCTGCCTCATTCTCTTGCCCGGTAGCCACGCTCTAAACTCAGTATTGGTGTCAATTTTCTCGAGAACTTTTTTTCTGTTTTCTAAATTGTAGAAGGAAAGTTGACATCCTCCTTTAGGTAGAACAAATAAAAGAGTAATCACCAAGCTGTGTAATATCTATATTTCTCACGCAGGCATTAAACTGTCACATTTCCAACATTTTGAACCACAGACCCAACCCCCACCCCCACCCCCACCCCAAACTGTCCAACAAACTCACACAGAATATTTTTATTCTTCTGAGAGAGTATAATGTTTGGAACTAGTGCCCTAAGCCACACATTGTAAACTCACCTAAACAGCTTAACTGCTTTATTTACTTAAAAAAGTCACAATAGTAGTTTATAGTGTCCTTTATCATAAAATGCTAAAATCACACCCCCCTCAACTAGTGTAAGGGAGTTATTTATTCTAAAAGATATTGACCACAATAGCTTATGAGTATTCCTGCGAATGAGTGTTGCTTTATAAACTGTAGCAAAATAATCTACTGAATTCATTATTTTTCAGCTTTGAGAACTATTCTTTTTGCAACTTTCTCCACATCAGACTTTTTCTCCAAACTTTCAGTGAGTGACCCCCAAATCTATCCATTCTGTGCTGCAGTTTAAAATAATGCCAAGGACTTTGAAAATATCAGAGCTACGATGACAATCATAACTCAGATGTCTTTTAAATGGCATTTCTAGTGCAAGTTCAGATGCTGTGGATAATTCTTTACCTAACTATGGGTGAAGAGGGGTTGATTACAGTTCCTTAATATGGAGTGTGATGTTTACACATAGTCTTTATTAACTGCAAGCTAGATTATGTTAGTATTTCAGGCTGTGACAACATGAATTTCAAAGTGAAATCTACATCCAGATATCACTTATTTTAAATAGGCTGTATTCAGTTTTTATTTTTAAAAGTTGGATAAATACACATTACGTAAGATATATGTATCCATTTAAATGTTTTTAAATTTAAAAATGTCTGTTTTATTGAGGAAGTAAACTAGTTTTTTAAGATATTTTCAATCTTAAGTCCATTTTACCTATATAGAAAAAACAACATGTTGAAGATGACAACATTTTGAAAAACATTTGCTCCTCTGCCCAAACTAAAGAAAGCATATATACCCAATCCACAGAATTTAGCATTTTGCGTTTGAATGGATAAGTTCACTATTTTCCAAATAATTTCTTTAACTATATAACACACAAGCTAGATTTTCATCACTCCACACCACACCCAGCTTTCCTTATCTACCCTCCCCCTTTAGGAAAGTATACCATTGTAATCTGCAAATTCTTGTGGAAACAAACGCACATCTAAAAATAAAACGAAGTATTAGTTTCCACCCAATTAGATGATACTTATGTAGTTGTAAGTTAATGGTAAAGATTTTCTACAGAGTGCTGAGAATATTACATGAATACATGCAATTAATTCAATATTAAGAGCATGTTAACAAGGAGAAAAGACAATTCACTTCATAAATAAGTCTGCGTAAACAGTATTATATTTTTATTTAAATTGTATTTATTACTTTAAGAGTTATTTCTTTATACTGACCTGGGGATGAGGGGAGGGATTGAAGGAAGATGATAACAAACACAATCTTCAACTGTTTATTCATACAGTGATTAATCTATTTTAGGTGAAGTGGAGTCTTTCTGTCTTTTCCCTTGACTTGTCCTTCCCTCAGCCCCTTCACTCCATTTCCTCAAGCTCCTTTTCTTTCTTCTTCCCATGAGTTCCACCCAGGTCTAGAGAATAGATTTAAGTTGAAATTAGGACCCCAGTCTTGTTGTTATATAAAAAGTGGGGCTAGGGATTAGGACATGGTAATTATAAATTATAAGATAACAATGCTAATTATAAGATAACATATAGATTCAGGCCTCCTTTCCCACCCCCCCCATTATTGTCATGCAAAGTAATAGAACTTGAACATATTATACGGCTGTACGGGAGATAAACAGGTCTTCTGTTCTTTGCCATTAATCATTTATCCACACTCAAGGACATTCTCAAGGAACTCTGAATCACTTCACCCCTCACTTTGTAGTCATTTTGCTTTGTGACTATCTGTCCCTTTCCCTCCATCCCACTCCACCTTCCTGCAGTCTCTCTTACCTGTACCTCCTTTTTCTGTTTTCAAAGATAGCCACTAGTAGTAAACAGGTAAAGGAATTCCTTTTAGATAGGCATGAGCATCTAGAGAAGATACGTTACATTGTGTAAGAAACATAAGTACTATCTAGGAAGTTGGCACTGTCAAGATTAAAAGAAGAAATTCAGGCTGAAAAAGAACCTAGGTCAAGTTAATGTTGTCTCTATTTATACATCAAGTCAATCCTGAGGACCACGCTTTCACTTGTAGGAAGAAATAAATACCATGCACAAAGCTATACTTCAGTCTCTTGAATGTTATTAAAATATGGTATTTAATAAAGTAGTCTTCATCTATAAAGCAGAAGCATTGACAGCACTTGGTCTTCTGGTTAAACTTTCTAAATCCTCAGAGAAAGAACCCAGATAAAGATTCGACTAATCTTTACTGTCAGCAATACATGTGTGGTCCAAGAACTGTACCGCCAGCAAGTACAGAGGAGTGGCTTGTTCTAATTTTATATACAGATGCTCTTTTTGAGTCACCATATACCTCAGAGTAAAGGACCTTAGCTCTGTTCAGTACCTCTTTTCCTGACAGGATGTTTATCCTACACTTTCCTAACATGAAATGAAAGCTAATTCAAAATTCAGCTTTATTGAAAGCATTTCTGAATTCATTCTTATCCTAAAAGGATGCTTTAAAAAATAAACAAGAGAGTTGCAATATGCATATATTAAAGTAGAGAAAGACATAAAATTGCTTAATATCTAATACAGAATACTGGAACACAAATCGAAAAAGGCATGCGGGCAAGTAATGGATGTACTTTCATCCCTTTCACTCAGATCAAAGAGAGGGAGCTCTCAATGACTCATACATACCGGACAGAGTTTAATGTTATAAAGAAACGTGCCATAGATGCGGCAGTGATGGCAAGGAAAATGAGTCTTTCGGAAGCAGAAAGATTTAAGAGGAAAGAAGATCATGCCATATCGCAAACTCTGATACTACAGTTCCAACCCTCCCACGTTGCTCTTTCCATCTCTTTTTGCTTCTTGCATTTCCCTTCGCCGCCTGTGTTAAGTGTGTACCTCCCCGCACAACTTACCTTGAAACGGGACTCCATTGAGCTCTTGAGAGTGACACAAGCTTCTAGCCAATCGGATCAAGCATGCTCGCCCGGGCGGCCGCAATGGAAGCATCTAGGCCAATCAGAGTCCTGGGGAGATGAGCAAGTTACGTTGTGGCGCCACTCGGCGTATACTTCCGCGCGTGCTGCCCGGGATAGGAGCCTGGCAGAGCAGCTGCACACACGGCAGTGCGGAGGCAGAGAAGGGGTTGGTGATACGGTGCTATAAATCTGTGGTCCAGTCCACCTCCCTTTTAAGACGTCCTCCCCCCTTATTTCTGTTCTCAGTTAGAGATGCAGCAGCTTACTCCTGTAGCGACCTACTAAAAAGCAACAAGGAGAAAGACATCGTCTTTTTGAAAAAACGTTCTTTCGCCTCTTTTCTTTGTTCCTTCGTTTGTTTTTCTTGCCCCTTTTTGTTTAGTTGAACGGCAGTAGGAGGATAGTCTCTCCGTCTTTTTAAACTCTCTTTTTTAAGTTCCCCCTCCCCTTTCATATTTTTTTTTCGCCATTTCTTTTAGCGTTGGACTTTGGGGTCGAAAGCATTTCTTTTTATTTGCTTCTTTTAAGCCGAGCACAGTTTAGGTTTCGTGCTGTCTTAAGAGAACTATCCAGCAGCTTCTTGCTCATCCTTATTGGGAGAACTGCACCGTTACTTTAAAAACACACATACACAAAAACCTTAAGGGAGAAAGGTAAGTTTCGGTTTGGTTTCTTTAATCATTAGTTGCAGCGATGCGCTGGCAAACCCAGAAAACCTGTAAGTGAGCGGAATACAGAATATGAAGTTAATTGCACATGTTTGTCTCATTTCAAAGCTACTGCTCTGCTTTTTAATTCTAGAGAGCTAGACTTAAAGACAGGGGACGCATGCTTGACGTACTGAATTTTCGTAAATGTCAATGGCATAAACTTAAGTGGTAAATGTGGCTAGAGTAGAGCAGGGGTACAATGGGAGTCTAGGTGTTGAGTGAGCTACGGGATTGAGGTTGGAAGTTCATTTCGTGGGAAGAGAGGGATAACTTGGATTTTGAGGGATGCATGCCTCTACTTTGGCACAACCACCGAAGGGCTGGAGAGGCTTTAATACCATTGAGGGGAATCAGAAGCCTGGACTTGCAGATTAGACCAGCGAAAACCCCACACTTAATTGCATTAACCAGATAACATGTGCTGGGGAGATGGGATTGCCAGATGGAATTTAAATGCACCAGGCTGCTAGTTGTAGTTGACTGAAAAAGTACATGCCGCCTGAGGGCTAGGGCTGGGCTGGGGCTAGGGTGGGTAGAAGCTGTCAGAACTCATCATTGCTAGGTGTGCGGGCTCTAATTCATGGTTGCCAGTTACCGTGATTCTTTTTAAAAGAAGGTAGCCAATTTAGGGCCGAATTCTTAAGCCTGTACCGGATATGAGATTCCCTTTGTTCAGAAAAGCGTAAATAAGATCCTTGGAGCTGTGTCTGTGGAGTGGCGGCTGCTGCTGCCTTGCTGTGCTGGGCACTGGGAACTGGATTCCAAGCCCTGTCCTTGGTCCTACGCGGCTGACTTCGGCTTCCGGGCGAAGGGGAACCCCTTCGCAGCCGCGAGGATTCACAGTCACCCCAGGAGCCAACTCGGCTACGTTGCCCTCACCCCCTTTCTTCCCCCCCCCATAGCTATTGTTAAACTGACGCCGGGAGAAAGATGGTTGGGGGTGAGACGCTGGGCAGACACATGTTTCATTTTAACTTTTGTGATTTCTCAGGGTTAGGGAGAAACCAGCTGTCTTTCTACTGCGGAAAAAGAGAAATCAGGGTAGATGTGGAAAAGGGGGAGGGTGTTCGCTGGGCGGGGAGGACCCAGAGGGTGGTGGTGGCGGTGAACGAGGTGCTGCCTTTGCCTAAGAGAAGTTTAAATTATTGGCACGAGGGGGTGTGGGTGAGTGTGCGTGAGAGCGCCGGTGTGGTGCTTGAGATGGAGAGAATGGGGAAAAGGTACAAAACCGGTCGGGGTTGTTAATTTCTCCCTGTTCTCTACCCCACCCACCCTCTCGGGTCTAAAAGCCAACTTGGCGGCCAGCCTCCAGACTCGACTCTGCCATCTCCGGGGCGGTGGGGTCTGGGGATAGCAAGGTGGCAGTGCCCTGCACGGGAGCTCCGCGCCGAATAGGACTTCGCGTGGCCATTGTTGCTTAATTTATGCCCAGCACGTTGCTACGTACCCACCTATTTCACGTCTGTAAAGAATAATATGAGAGCTATACAACTGTGGCAAATTGGAGGTTGGATACGTTCCCCGTTTGCCATTTTCAAGTACGGGTTAGCGAAACTGATGTCGAGACTTGATATTTTCTCTTGTAATTGCCAGCTGCAGATCTGGCTTTATTGTGGCCAGAGTGAGAGAAATAGTCAACCATTTAGTATTTACTCTTAACACTGCTGGGATGGGAAGAATGTCTCTTACTTTCTCCCCGAAATGCAAGGTTCTTTCCCCTCCCCCACTCACATACAAACACTCTTGTTGGTTAAGATTCTAAACCTTTAGCCTTTCCCCAAATCTCTGTTTATATGTATATATACCCATCTTCTGGATGTTGGGAATAGGAGGGAGATGGAGATGGTTTATTTCTTAGGCCTACACTGCAGCCTATAAAGTGCAAGCTTAAAGTGGGGTGGGGGCGGTGGAGAGTACAGAGCAGACAGTAGTAACCGAATAAATTGTTTTTCTAATTGGAAATAAGTTCCTAAAGGTCAAGAAAAAAGTGTGCATGTTTTAGGGGTGGTAGAGTAGAAAAGCTGTTTGGGCCTGTAAGACTTCCTTCGTAAAATGGCTTCTTAAATGGGACATCTGAAAGGTTTGTCAGAATCTGAACAAATAAGTCAGCAAAACAGGAAAATGTTGATTGTTTAAAAGTCGCTTTTTGGAGGATTTAAAAAAGTAACTATCTCTCAGTTATTATTGTCATTCCCTGAGTCTGTCTGTCTTACACCACTCACTCCTGGGTTCTTCTTTCCTCTTTTAACCAAGTGCTTAGGCACCCCGTTTTAACCTGTTATGGAGTTCACGAAAAACGCAACGTTTGCAGGTCGAAGGGGATTGGAAGACTTGGGGAACTCTGTAGAGAGGTCTCCCATAACTTCAAGAAGTCAGCTTCAGGAAGTAGGGCGTAGGGCATTCTAAGAGTTTTAGGCTTGGATTGGCAAATGTGGTAGGCCCATTTTTGCCTAACGTTTGAAAGCAGGCATTTTTAGCAATCCTGCCTGCCTGGGATGGGAATATTATAATTAACTGTTTAGAGGGAGGTCAAAGAGGCGCAGGCGCTTTGAGCAGTTTTCCCAGTAACCCCGTACAAAGTCAATTAAGGTCATTTAATTGCTAATCGGATTTGGGGTGACAACAGAAATGCTGATATAGAATCAATTAGCTATTTCTGGTGTCCTCAGTCTGGGTCCCCTAAATTGAGGGATGAACTGTCTCCATTTCGATTTTGGTTAAACCCGTTACTTCACTACCCCTGATTTGACTTCGCCCAAGAGGGCAATTTTGTCTCCTCCACCCCCGCCCTGGGTGAAAGAAGTCCTTCCTCCATTCTGTCCCCCCCAACCCCGCCCCGCCCGTCGCGTGGGGGCGGGGAGCGCTGGGCGCCCTTAGCGGACCTTGCTGCATCAAACCCGCATCATGCCCTTGAAGCTGTAACCTCGGTCACGTTCTTGCGGCGACTCAGTCGCCCACTGCTCAGTTCCTTTCTCTTACCTTCTGCGATTTCAGGTAGGTATGACAGGTGATATTTTAAGTTCAGGTTTTAAGGGGGAAGGATTAAAACAGAAGCCTTTGCGATGAAAGCAACCACAACAACACGACAGGTGCTCTCGTAATTAAGCGGCTGAGCAGGTGTAAAAACGTGCTCCCACCGCGTGGCTCGGGGTCGGTTTTGACTCCCAGTCGCGGGGCTGAGTCTGAGGACAGGCACAGGTTTTTCTGGGGAAAGGCGATTGAGCAGGGCGTGGGGGCGGGCCAAGGCTAAGCAGCGATGTGACGCCCCCTCGGTGAAGAGTTGGCCATTTCGGGGCTAACGTGGGGGGCGTTGGAGGGATGCGGCGAGCGGCAGGCTCTTGTATAGTCGAGTGCAGGATTTCCTACTTTGCGTTTGAAGCAGAGTATAGCACCCCGCACAGGTACTCGGGCTTATTTGAACGTCAGATTCCATCTAGAGAGGCAGAGAGGGGCAGCCAGGGCTAAGCCTTTAGTTTTCCGCTAAGGGACAGGACGCTTCGGCTGTGAAGTAGGGGGAAAAAAGAGCCTTTTAACTCTGCTTGCAGTATATGTGTATGTATGTATGTATGTATGTGTATATATCTGATACACATATACATCAAAGTAACCCCCGCGCGAGTCGCTCTGGCTCCGCGTTAGCGCCTGGAACCTCGGGGTTTGCAAACTTGCACCGGGAATCTACCGCCTCTGGGCGCGCGACGCTCTCCGTGCTGCCAGGGGAACCTGGTCCCAGAGCTTGCTCTGAATCGGAAGACGGGAGGGACCGAGCGGAGCGGCCGCAGCCGGGCGTCTTCTCGCAGGCACCGACCCCCGGGCGGCCGGGCAGGGCACGCGCCCGGCGGCGGCAGTCTCGGCGCCGCTAACTCGCCGCCGGCCCCGCCTCCTGGCGCTCTTCCAAGCAAGCCCCTCCTCCCCGCCCCGCTACAAACGGCGGGACCGCGGCGCCTGGGCGTCACTGAGGCAGCTGCCGGCCGGGTGAGGAGGCCGGTCGCCGGCGCGACGCGGGTAGGGCGGGGGTTTCGCCGGGTTCCAGTCTGCCTTCCCGCCTCCGCCAGGACTGGGGACGCCGCCGCCGCCGCCGCCTCTCCGCGGAGCCCGCCCGGAGCGACTCCTCCGCGGCTGTGCTGACGGCTGGCGGCGCGAGCCGTAGTAGCTGCAGCTCCGAGTCGTGGCAGGCAAGTGCGGGGGCGGGGGGGGGGGGG
>NW_024424119.1:15819528-15821494 GCF_017311325.1 Ursus maritimus | reverse complement strand
GGGGGGGGGGTGTGGGAGTGGGGGCGGGGAGGGCGGGCACGCGGCGCCTGGCCTCGGGTCTGTTTTGGACGCCGAGGCTAAGGGCTGTGCGCGGCGCCGCGGCGCCGAGCGGAGTCCGGCCTCCGCTTGGTGGGAGCCCTAGTCCGGCCTCGGGCGGGAACGCCGGTGGGGGTGGCGGAGGTTGTGCACGCGAAGTTCCTAGAGCTCGGCTCCTTGCGGCGGGAGTAGAGGGAATTGGGCGCTTCGGGAGGTGGCACCGCCCCTCCTGTGGGCACAAGCTGGTTGGGGGCGGCGGGAGCCGAGCGGGGCCAGTCGCGCCAGGCAGCGTGCTCAGGCCTGGACGTGCCCGGGTACGGCCGCGTGTAGCGCGAGGAGAACTGCGCCGAGACGCAGGTGAGTGCTTTGGAGGGAAAGTGGGGGGAGGGGGCTTTTCTAGAAAAAGGGCAGCATTCCTGTGGCGGACTGGCAGCCCCGCCTGTGGGAGGCTGTGTGCACTGGGTTCTCCAGTCGGATGGTGCCTGGTGGCATGCCCACTTGGTACGGCGCCTCCTCGCGCGTGGTCCTTGGAGCTCCTGGGGCGTCTGGAGACTTGGGGCGGCCACGCAGTGTGCGGAGGTGGCATGGGACTGGGGGTGGCCAGGGCAGAGCAGCGAGGATCCCCCGGGCCGCTCGCTCTCTTGCGCGGTATTAGGTGAGGCCGGGCGCAGCCGCGCGAGGTCGCAGCTCGCGGTGGCATCCTGGGTTTGCGCGCGAGCAGCGCGCTGGGCGGGAATCGCCGGGCGGGCCGAGCCGGGCCGCCGGGCGAGCCGGACTCCGGGGTTTGGCTCGCTCGGGTAGGTTGCGGCAGCTGTGCCTTCAGCTCGGCCGGGAGTGCCGGCCAGTTGCGGCCCCCGTGCACGGACCAGTGTGCGTGCACTGGTCTGATTGGTGGTCTCGCGGGTCCAACATCGGTTCACCAGCAGGTGCTCCTCCAGTGGTCTTGACAATGAGCAGCAGGCAGTCTTTCCACAGCGCTGCTTTAAAAGCCTAGTTGTTATCCTGGAGGGCCGGGGCGCAAAACCTTGTCTCTAGATGTGAGCACGGAGTTGTAGCTGTCCAGATGGTCATTTAAAATAGTGTGCGTTTAAAAAGATCATCTTTATGATGAAAATTTCATCTCCTGTCTTCTCCCTACATTTTCTCAGAATGTGAGAAAGGAGGACTTGTTCCCAGTTATCTATTCTCTTTCATTCCCTCCCCAAAGAATGGTGCTTAGCAATGCTAAGTGAATATACCTCCATCAAGGACAAAGAGTTTTTCGAAACTTAATTTTTTTGGTGGACCTACCCGTAATAATTCTGTCTTCATTAAAATGTATCTCAGCCCCGAACTTATGACAAATAAGTCCATTTAAAACCACTCAAATACCAGTTGGGGCGTGATTTCCCCATCTCCTTAAAAAATCAGTTTGAATTACTGGTTAGTTGCCCTTGAAGAGAATCTTCTCAAGAACCGTTTCCCCAGAGTCCTTTGAATTTTTCGTTTGTGCTAAGCTCGCTCTTTCTTGTGGAAGCTGACCTGGAGTCTCCATTTTGGTGAGCGGGTAGAAAAGCTTTCCTGGATCTACTTTCGTATCTAGACCTTTGGGTCTAGAAATGGTGACTGTTTCACTGGATGGACTGGAACATTACTGCATTTGTTTTTGGGTTATTCTTTATGAGAGGTTTGTAGGAATGATGATTTAATACTGCTCAGGTGGGGGTGTGTGTGTGCATACTTAGAGAAAGTTCCTTTGGAAATGGGGGAGGAAAGGGAAAGGGCAAGAAGAAAACCTGTCTGGAAAGTAATGCCTGGGGTGGGGTAGGAAAAATTAAATTATGAAGAAACATTCCAACCAGTTTGATGTGATTTCTCTGCTTTTTTTGTTGTTGTTGAGAGAATGTTTTTGTGTTTGTGTGATCAAACTGGCCCCTTATTGCCTATTTGG
>NW_024424119.1:15682251-15819518 GCF_017311325.1 Ursus maritimus | reverse complement strand
GGCCTCGGGTCTGTTTTGGACGCCGAGGCTAAGGGCTGTGCGCGGCGCCGCGGCGCCGAGCGGAGTCCGGCCTCCGCTTGGTGGGAGCCCTAGTCCGGCCTCGGGCGGGAACGCCGGTGGGGGTGGCGGAGGTTGTGCACGCGAAGTTCCTAGAGCTCGGCTCCTTGCGGCGGGAGTAGAGGGAATTGGGCGCTTCGGGAGGTGGCACCGCCCCTCCTGTGGGCACAAGCTGGTTGGGGGCGGCGGGAGCCGAGCGGGGCCAGTCGCGCCAGGCAGCGTGCTCAGGCCTGGACGTGCCCGGGTACGGCCGCGTGTAGCGCGAGGAGAACTGCGCCGAGACGCAGGTGAGTGCTTTGGAGGGAAAGTGGGGGGAGGGGGCTTTTCTAGAAAAAGGGCAGCATTCCTGTGGCGGACTGGCAGCCCCGCCTGTGGGAGGCTGTGTGCACTGGGTTCTCCAGTCGGATGGTGCCTGGTGGCATGCCCACTTGGTACGGCGCCTCCTCGCGCGTGGTCCTTGGAGCTCCTGGGGCGTCTGGAGACTTGGGGCGGCCACGCAGTGTGCGGAGGTGGCATGGGACTGGGGGTGGCCAGGGCAGAGCAGCGAGGATCCCCCGGGCCGCTCGCTCTCTTGCGCGGTATTAGGTGAGGCCGGGCGCAGCCGCGCGAGGTCGCAGCTCGCGGTGGCATCCTGGGTTTGCGCGCGAGCAGCGCGCTGGGCGGGAATCGCCGGGCGGGCCGAGCCGGGCCGCCGGGCGAGCCGGACTCCGGGGTTTGGCTCGCTCGGGTAGGTTGCGGCAGCTGTGCCTTCAGCTCGGCCGGGAGTGCCGGCCAGTTGCGGCCCCCGTGCACGGACCAGTGTGCGTGCACTGGTCTGATTGGTGGTCTCGCGGGTCCAACATCGGTTCACCAGCAGGTGCTCCTCCAGTGGTCTTGACAATGAGCAGCAGGCAGTCTTTCCACAGCGCTGCTTTAAAAGCCTAGTTGTTATCCTGGAGGGCCGGGGCGCAAAACCTTGTCTCTAGATGTGAGCACGGAGTTGTAGCTGTCCAGATGGTCATTTAAAATAGTGTGCGTTTAAAAAGATCATCTTTATGATGAAAATTTCATCTCCTGTCTTCTCCCTACATTTTCTCAGAATGTGAGAAAGGAGGACTTGTTCCCAGTTATCTATTCTCTTTCATTCCCTCCCCAAAGAATGGTGCTTAGCAATGCTAAGTGAATATACCTCCATCAAGGACAAAGAGTTTTTCGAAACTTAATTTTTTTGGTGGACCTACCCGTAATAATTCTGTCTTCATTAAAATGTATCTCAGCCCCGAACTTATGACAAATAAGTCCATTTAAAACCACTCAAATACCAGTTGGGGCGTGATTTCCCCATCTCCTTAAAAAATCAGTTTGAATTACTGGTTAGTTGCCCTTGAAGAGAATCTTCTCAAGAACCGTTTCCCCAGAGTCCTTTGAATTTTTCGTTTGTGCTAAGCTCGCTCTTTCTTGTGGAAGCTGACCTGGAGTCTCCATTTTGGTGAGCGGGTAGAAAAGCTTTCCTGGATCTACTTTCGTATCTAGACCTTTGGGTCTAGAAATGGTGACTGTTTCACTGGATGGACTGGAACATTACTGCATTTGTTTTTGGGTTATTCTTTATGAGAGGTTTGTAGGAATGATGATTTAATACTGCTCAGGTGGGGGTGTGTGTGTGCATACTTAGAGAAAGTTCCTTTGGAAATGGGGGAGGAAAGGGAAAGGGCAAGAAGAAAACCTGTCTGGAAAGTAATGCCTGGGGTGGGGTAGGAAAAATTAAATTATGAAGAAACATTCCAACCAGTTTGATGTGATTTCTCTGCTTTTTTTGTTGTTGTTGAGAGAATGTTTTTGTGTTTGTGTGATCAAACTGGCCCCTTATTGCCTATTTGGGTAACTTGGTGCTGCCACCTTTCGGGAAATGAGGTTTTTTATTTACCCTTCAAAGACAGCGTGAGGCATTTAAGGCCCCCCATTTTCTCTAGGTGTTTCCTTCAATGTGTAGTGTTTGTTCTTAGGAATCAGGTCAGCTCTTTTAAGCTGTGGACACTGTTCCTGCGGTTGAAGAGAATTTTAGTTTTAGGGTAAGCTCCTGGAATAAAACAGGTACCCCCAAACTGGTAAGTGTAGGCCAGGCCTGTTATTTACTACTGGACCTTATTTTCTAGGCTAAGAATGCGTGAGTTAAGAGTTCCGTTTTTGTTTTTTTGGGGGACAGGTGGGCAGGGTTGGTTGGTTGGTTCTGGTTAATGCTTCTTCACCAGAGAAACAAGGTCCTTCTCTTCCTGGGTTTTGCACTTTTTGTTTTGATCTATCTCCTGGTGAGATATGGAACAGCAGTGCTCTAAGTGACATTTCTTTTTCTTTTTTCTTTTTTTTTTTTTTTTAAGATTTTTTATTTATTTGACAGAGAAACAGCCAGCGAGAGAGGGAACACAAGCAGGGGGGAGTGGGAGAGGAAGAAACAGGCTCCCAGCAGGGGAGCCCGATGTGGGGCTCCATCCCAGAACGCCGGGATCACGCCCTGAGCCAGAGGCAGACGCTTAACGACTGAGCCACCCAGGTGCCCCCTAAGTGACATTTCTACTACCTCATTCCTTAATCCACCCTTTTAGATTTTTGTATACAGACAGATGTTCCTGGCTGAATCCTTGTTACCACTTCTAGCCATTCTAGCCTTCTATGCTTTTCTGGTTGACATTATAATTTTTAAAAATATTCCTTTCCATTCCCCCCCCCCTTCTTGATTTTATTCTAGAAGCAAGTTCCAGATTTTCTTTAAGGACACAACAAACCATCCAGAATTCCCCGACTTCTAAACTGGGATCAACCTTTCTTTGATGGGGAAAAAACAAATTTTTTTTAAACCTAGGGTACTTTTCAGGTGTTAGCATGACACAAGAACACCACATTAAATGGTGGTACATTACTCTTCATGTTCTTTTTTCCCCAAAGGACTGGATATGCCAAAATAGCATCTTTTTTTAGACTGACTTTACTGTTTACCTTTTTGATAGATCGGTCTGCATGGTAGGGTCAATTCTTTAGCTCTCATTTGAAGTCTTACTAAAGCCACCATAACACATTCTTTTTGCCACTATTGTCACCAATAATGTTTATTTGGAAATAAGGGAGGCTAGAGATCCATGGTACTTATCCCTGTCAGGTTATTTATTTATTTATTTATTTATTTATTGATGGCATTGGGGCTGTATGGGTGAGGTGGTATGGGGCCTGCGTGGTATGCTACCCTGTGGAAAACCAGCCCATGGGCGTATACTCCAGCTCTTTCTTATTCTTTGGATATTCAGCTGGAAGGCCAATAATCACGTTAAGCTACCACATTTGAGGTTTTGTTTTGTTTTTAAGCATGAGTACTTGGTTGGAAGCAGAACTGCTTTATGGTCATATAACCTGTGCAGTTTTAACCGTTCTCCCTTGAAATTCTTAAATTTTTGAACAAGGGGACCCTCTACTTTCATTTTGCACTGGAGTCCACAGATTATGTAGTTTATCCTGGTTAGGGTATTAATCATTTGTCAATATTTTTAGCTGCCAATACTGCTGTTTTATGCTAATATGTTATAGAACTGTTTGAACGCCTTATGCCCTGGTGATGCCACACCCAACTCTCGAGTTAACTCTATAGAGGACATTAGACACACAATATTCATTTGCTTTGGCCAGTTTCATTTTACAGATGTGGAAGTCTTCACTGGTTCTGGTTACTCACAGAACCCACATGTTGTGTACTTTAATGCCAAACTCCTTGTTTTATATGTTTCTAATTTGGGGAGAAAATTTAAGTTCTGTTTGATTTTAGATACTAATCGGTTTGCAATCTTAGTTGATTTTTCTTCTTGATTTTAAGTAATATAAATCTAAGCAGAAATAGAAGGTGCTTAAGCTTGAAAGGCAATAATTTGTTTTAAGGCTTTTGTGTATTAAAAGATACACATTTTATTATGGTTTAAATAGCATCGGTAACTTTTGGAATCTGAACTAAAAATAGGAATTAGTATAGTAAAATGCTGTGGCGGTTTTATGGAATATGTAGGAAACGTTTCACTAACGAGAAAACAGATTTGGCTTTCAGCATGCATGAGGCCTATCATAATTTTAATTTTAGTAAGATCACAGGAGAATTTTAAGAGAGTTTGACTTTCTATATTTCTAGCCTTTTATTTTGTATAAAACAAAACAAAAGGCGACTCTTCTGTTACTCTGTGGGAGGTTCATTCCTGTAGACATCTTCTCCTTTAATACCAGTGCTACCTGTGGAGAGATGGGGCTACATTAAAATATCTACTTCTGGTAAAGGTATTATTTTCTCAGAGTTATGGGTTAGGTTTTGAATGCATCAATTTCACTGATACTCTTAACTGTATATTTCCCCTTTGAGTGTTGCTGAATAGTTTTGAGTGATGACATACGGGCTTTCCTTGTAATAAATCTTCATGCAGAGAAGGACGGGTGCTTTGGGAAGGAGTAGGATAGGTAAAATAACCACGGTCATAGGAGCAGGTGGCAGGAGGTTAAAACTAAACCAATTTGGAGGTTGCCTTATTAATTGCAAGTAACTTTTTTTCTTTTTTTTAAACTTGCACTTTTGTAGTGCTTGTGTGTTGTTTCCATATCTAATTTCCATTATGTCGGTTTGACTGAAAATGTGTGGCAAATAGCGTTTGACAGGCAAGACCCCGTTTCCTGTTTTTAGAGATTATTTGGGGGGAAAAATTGATAGTTTTTCTCAATAGGCTTATTTATTGTGAGACAAAGTAAAATGATACTTTTTGTTTTGTTTTAACATGTTAAAGGTTTTGCTTTAGATTAGATAAGTTTTGAACTCCTAGGTTGAGTATCTGTATGTTTTTTCCTTGTCTAATCTAATAGTGATAGATTCATACCAGTCTTTTCCTTTGATTTAAAGGAGTCATTCTCATAAAAAAAGAAACTTCTACATGACTAGCTTTTCTTTTCCTACAGAATTTTTGTTTTTGTAGGCTGTTTGTTACCAGAGATGATTGCAACAACTTTAAAGGCTGTATGAATAGAATGTCACAAAAATCCATATTTTCATAAATATCAAGCAGATTAACCTTATAGGATGGGTTTTTGTTTTATTTCATTTTGCTTTTTAGTTAGCAGTGGTCAAACTCACTTCAGGCTTTATTAGACATTTTCTTGACTAGTTTTATTTCTTTGTGAGAATAGGGATTCTCAGCTTTCCTGTATCTTTGTAACTGAATTCCTCTAAAACTGAAATTTCTTATTAATATCGAGTTGAGTCTTTGAGCATCTGGGAAGAAGGCTGTGGGCCCTCTCTCCCTAGAGAAATGTACATACACTGACATTTCCATACAATTCTTACCATCTAGCCCTCAGGATTCAAGAAGGTTAAAATAAGGTTCTGTTTGGAAAATAGGACTTCGAATATTGGAGTTGTCCTCTATACTGGTGAGGGCAGAGGGAAGTCATCCCGATCAGTTCTTATCTGCTGTAGCCTTAGCAATGCGGGCTTTTCATTAAAGGCTGACTCTAAGCTTCCTTGTCGCCTCATAGTTTGTTTTAAAATCCATTCTGATTTTGTAAACAAATATTACACATGTAAGGTCTTGTGGTGAGCGCAGTGCTGCCAGTTTAGCTACTGAGTTGTCTTGCCTCAGTAGGTTTTGTCACTTAAGTAGAAATTCTTAATTTAGCAGAGCCAGGTGGAATATGCTATAGGCTGGAAGCCTGAAGTTTCCGTTGTCTGGTCTTTGACTCAATTACTTATGTCCTCGGTTTCTTAAGCTTTTTGAATATAAAACCTTACCCTCCATATCTCAAGGATGAGGTGATGATGGGAGCATACTGAAGTATGAGATTTTTTGGCAGTGGATTGACAGTGTTTATTGAATTGGAAAGGTGGTAATCGGTGGTTCCCATTGATTAGTTTTAGATCTTTGGCCTTCAGTGCCATATTATAAACCATAATTTTTAGTGATTCTTTACAACATAGCATCATATAGTGCATATTTCTGCCATGGAGAAAGAGAAAATTCCCAAACTGCAGGGAGGTTTTGAGAGAATTGTGCCTTTGAACATTTCAGTATGGAAATAGGTATAAATATATCTATGATGATGGCATTTGGAAGGGAAGTTTCAAATGCATTTTTTTTTTCTGGAAAATATAAATAATGTTAAAAAATTACATGTGAAATTATGAGAATTTAGCCAGCTAACATTCCAGGAATATAAATGTCTTAATTTAAATAATCCATCTTTTTTTCAATGAGAAATCAGATCTTTAAATTTAAGCATTTAAATCAAAATAATCAGTCCATATTTTTCTGATTTGAATTTTGTTTAATCTCTTATAGAGGATCTGTTCCTCTACATCACAAAATGGAGTTTACATAGAAATACATTTTTTTCCCTGTTTGTTTCTATACACTCTCACCACCTTAAGTGAAAAGTCATTGATGGATGCCCTGTCAAGTAAGTTATTGGAAATTGTTCACTTGTTCAGTTTTTAAAGGATGTTTAACACTTTTTTATTCTTTGGGTGTCATGTGTGTATCAAAAGTACACGAGGTATTTCTCAAAGCAAATAAATCACAGAGTATTTGAAAATAAGTTCAGTGAATTGGGTAAGGTTAGGAAAATATTCTTGAAACTGATTGTACTTGATCTTGAGTTTACTCTGAGCTACTTTTGAAAGTCAGTTTTTTTAAAAATCTCACTGTTGCTGCTTCTGTACTGGAGGCACCTCTGGTGATGTGAGGATCCCCCACCATTACTGCAGAGCTAGCTAGGCTGTTTTACGCATACAGAGTTTATTATAGGGTGAGCAAGTTTTTATAACCTATTCCCAGGTCAAGGTCTCTTTCCATATGAGTTTACTCAACACCACTTTCTTTCCCTGAGGTGCTACTTACTGGTTGCTGGCTTATTTTGTCTAAACCCCTGGGGCCCTTTTTGGCCTATGGCTGTGAATGACTCATGGACTTTTCCCAAATACTAGGTCATCAGTGCTTTTGACTTTCATTATTCCCCACCCTAGTCTCTGCAAGGAACTTGATCTACCCACAGCCTTCCTCACTTCTCTTTGACACCTCTGTGCTAGCCCTCTGTCCCTTAGTCACCTGTCTATGCTTCTGAGCCCTATGGTAGTCTACCTCTAGCCTGGCAATTCTGGGTCAGGTGCAACCTAGTCACTTGTCTCTATTTTTTAATTTGGCTTGCACCTTTCCATTAGCTCTTAAGCATTTTGTTATATTTTACTCACTGAAGAATATCTTCTGTGACCAAGTGAATTGCTGTTAGAGGACAAAAAGGAGAAATGGGTATCCATGGACAAATAGTTCCTGCCATCAGTCCCAAATGATGGCCAGAGGTTGCATATAGTCTGTAGTTGTTTCATTTGGCCTAAACCTCCCCCCCCCCAAAGAATTTATTTATTTGAGAGCAAGTGTGCGTGTGGGGGAGGGGCAGAGGGAGAGAATCTCCAGCTGACTGAGCTGAGCATAGAGCCTGACATGGCCCCGATACCACAATCCTGAGATCATGACCCCAGATGAAACCAAGAGTGAGATGCCCAACCGACTGAGCCACCTAGATGCCACTGGCCTAAAACATATTTTTTAAAAAAAGTAGTGAAATTTTGATTTAGGTGCTGGGAAATATCATATTAAGATCTAAAACCATATTTCATGTTTCTTGAAAAGTTAGAAGGGTGGAGCAACACGGGGCCCATATTTGTCAACTGCATCCTTTATATGGAGCATGATTTGTTTTACTTTGGAATAAATTACTGCCTGGCCTTTGTGGGTATTTGAGTTATGACTTTGTGACGGTTCCTCAGGCTATGGGAAGTAAAAAGTTTACTCGAATATAAAGACAAAGGCAGTAGTACTTAAGATTTCATAGTCTTTTGATTGTGTTTGTAAATATTTAAATTATGTTAGATCACGCCATATAAATATTTGTGGTCTCCTTTAATCTCTGGTCTAAAGAGACTTTCTCCTTCCTTTATAAGATGTACTTCTAGCAGTTTATCTTACCTTTCCCCCCTTTTCCTGGGATTTTAGACCTGCCCTACTGGGAGTGGGAATTTCATCCTGCTGGTCACCTGCTTGTATTCATTCACATGCTTTGGGGTCAGCAGAAGTTGCTTTGGTGCTGTGAAAACTAATAGGATGTTATGAGCTGTTTAAAAGAGGCCTGTGGCCCACCTGCTAACTGCATTGCTGATGGTGTCAGCTTAGAAAAGACATTCTCCCTTCAGATTGCAGTAAAAAAGAGCTGATATGAGAGGTTACCAGGTGTGAGGTTTATGTGTGTTGTTTGTCTCTCCTCTTCCCCGTTATTTTTTTCAGCCTTCAGCCTTTTCTGCCCTTCTATAGAAACAGCAGGACGGCTTCAGCACAGCTTTCTCCCATGTGTGCAGTAGAGCAGGCTGATGCACCAGCAGAAGTAGAAAGGGGCTCCCCGTATCATGTTTGGACCAATGCTGTGATTTTTTTTTTTCTTTTTTACAGTAAGGAGGGTGGATATTATTAATCTACTCCTGAGCATAATAGCACAATCTGAATAGCAGAGAGCAACTTTGGTGTGTGTTAATGTCTAGTGAGATGAATGCAGATGAATGATAAGTAGGTAGAAAATGTGAGTGTAGAGCCTTCCTTTTGGTGACTTGACGCACTTACATTTCTAGTTAACTTTTTGTTCAGCCTGGCAAACAGATACAAAGATCTGTTTGATCAACCTGGCACTGATGTAGCCTGTGAGGACAGAACAATGCCTGTAAAGCCCTGCTGTCTTGGCAGCCACTTGAGGCAGGCCAGTCATAACGAAGAATTGGAATATGTCCCTTTATTGAACATCTTAGTAAAACCCTTCTGAATAACAGGAGTGTGATGCTGGCGGTTTTAAAAATGGGTGCAGTCTTCAGCCCAGCCAGTTTTTTCCTCCCTATACTTGGGGTGTGAGTAAAAGTATATGCTTATTTTAAAAAAACTAATTTTGAATTAACTGTATATAGTTTTGAAAAAATTAATAGGTGCATTCTGAACCTTTTTTTTAAATCTTTTTTTTTTTTTTTTTAAAGATTTTATTTATTTATTTGACAGAGATAGAGACAGCCAGCGAGAGAGGGAACACAAGCAGGGGAAGTGGGAGAGGAAGAAGCAGGCTCATAGCGGAGGAGCCTGATGTGGGGCTCGATCCCAGAAGGCCGGGATCACGCCCTGAGCCGAAGGCAGACGCTTAACCGCTGTGCCACCCAGGCGCCCCTAAATCTTTTTTTTTTTAAACTTTTTTTTTTAAAGATTTTATTTATTTATCTTGGGGGGGGGAGAGCATGCACAAGAGCCCGCATGGTCAGGGGGAGGGGTAAAGGGAGACAGAGAAGCAGACTCCCTGCTGAGCAGGGATTCCCAATGTGGGGCTCAATCCCAGGACCCTGGTATCATGACCTGAGCCAAAGGCAGACGCTTAACCGACTGAGCCACCTAGGTGACTCTCTGAACTTACTTTTGAGAGGCACTTAGAACTCTTGGTAACAAGATTACCAGTCCTTTTCCTTGATTATATGATTCTTTTAGATGAATATGTTGTTTATTTTGATGTGCCCTGGATCATCTGGTTGAGGGGCTTCTAGGGTGTCTTGGTTGTTGGTTTGGGTGAGGAATTGAGAATTGGGGGGGAAAAAAAAGTTTTTTTTCTCCCTAAAGGTTGAAAATCATTGTGATGGAGCTTACTCCTGTACAGTAAGAAGGGCTTTGGTATAGATGGGCTATGGTTAACTTGGCATCTAGATCTTACCCAAATTCATCTAGAGTTTTTTTAGTTTTGTTAAAGGATTTTAAAAGTTTTCAAGTTTTTTGTATTGGGGCTGTGCTCAGAAGCCAGGAAGATTGTATAGTATTTATTATTTTGTCACATGGTACTAAGTGCTAGATACTGAGAGAGCTTTAGAGAAGGTTTATGAAGCATCCTTGTTCTCATATTTGGTCTGTCTGCTTAAGGAGCTGAGGCAGAAAACGATAATTTAAAAGACTGCCCCCCTCTCCCTGGGAGTTTAATAGTGTTTGAGGAATTGAGAAAAGGGAGTCTGGACATTAGGGTTATGGCCAGGTTGCTGCATATGGCTTTGGGGACAGGAAGTGTGTAGCTTTCTTGGTCTGTTTTGTGTGTATATGTAGTTTTGTGTCTCCCTCTTCTCCTCACTTCCTCCCATGTCATTTTTGTTTCTTTTGGTTCTCTCTTGTGGTATGCATATTTCCTGGTTTGCCAGGAGCCCAGTCACTGCTGAAGAATATTTATGCACTGCAGAACCTGCCAAGTTTTAAGTTGTGGCTGGACAGAGATGCTACTGTGACTGTCTTAATTCTGCGGTTGTCCCAGAAGAACAATCCCAGGCACGTGTGTGTGTGTGTGTGCGTGCGCACGCGCGTGGCAACATGAAGCCCTCAGCCTTTCCCCCCATAGTCTTCTCTCCACAGCATGATGTGCCAACATCAAAAAATAACTTTTTTTTTTTTTTTTGGAAAACACCTAGGAAAAAGTCATAAGGTTAAGATGTTTCTTTGGCTCCTTCCTCTTAGTATGGTTCCAGTAGTAGAAAGCAAGTATTTTGTCAGAAGCTTAAATGCTTTTAACCACACTGATCACCTTTTCCTTGAGTCTTCTTCATGTCTAAGACCATATCTGCCAGGATCATGGGTTCTCAAGACTACTGTTTGTAGCTTTCTCTTGCCAGTTCTTGGTGTTCCCAGGTCTTTCTGTTGCTTTTCTGCATTACTGGCATTTATGTTCTTTTCTTTTTTTCTTCTGAAAGGTGACCTAAACAGCCTTTTACATGCTGCTTCATCTCCTTGGTTTTGTGGAGAGGTTCAGTCCCTCATTTGAAACTAGCTATTTGGGTATAATACGTATTCTTCCTTCTTGGACTTTTAAAAAAGAGTTTGGCCAACTTATGGGTATTATTTTGTAGACAGTAGGGGGCATAGTTTGATTTGAGGGTGAACAACATAGTTTGTGATCTCGAGAAAAATGGCTAAATGTTTTCTCCCTTTTGTACAACTATTTTTTTTTCTTTTTTTAAGTAGGCTCCACCCCAAGTATGGAGCCCAGTCTGGTGCTTGAACTCTGACCCTGAGATCAAGACCTGAGCTGAGATTAAGAAGGGGACACTTAACCGCACTGAGTCACCCAGGCATCCCCACCCCCTTTTGTACAACTTCTAAAGTAACTTCTAAATTATTGCTTCTTGAGAATGCAATTAGAGTAACCAACCTTGTATTGGACAGTCAATTGGCAGTGTATTGGGAGGGGGCAGCAAGGAGCTGCCTGCTTTTAGTTGCTGACAGACCTATTAGGACAGAAAAACAGTAATTGAAGGTGGTGCACCACCCAAAATGAGGGAACCAGGAGATGAGAGCATTTCCGCTAGTTACAGTGATGGTGCCCAACATAACCTGTCCTTCCGGAGCCTTACCACAGCTCCCTGAGGACATTCAGTTTATAGATGAGGAAAATGAGGCTCAGAGGTTAGGTGCTTTGCCTAAGGATTCAACCTACCCAGTGGGGAAGTAGGACCCTAGGTCTGTGACTCTTAGTTCAGTACCTTTTCCATGAACTCCAGAATGTTTTTTCTATCTTTTGGAATTCTGCTGGTTGTAGTTTAAGATGGCTACGGCCAGAGAGTCAGATCCAAGAGGCCGCTCAGCCACTGTATCTCATCCCCAGGCTTTATTGTGTTTAGTTCCTTGGTGGTGGTGCTGTTATCTTTTTTTGTTTTAAATGCTTCACTCTGGTCCCTGTAGCACTCCCAGCATTTCCCCAGAGCGAGGATTCTGACCTTGCATTATTTTAGGTTCGTGGCTAGGTGACTTTTGGAAGGGTTCCATCACAGTCTGATGTCTTCCTGATGCAAGCTGGCAGTCTTGACTTGGAGGATTACTTCTTGGAAGCATATGAAGTATGGATTGGTTATTTTCTATAAGCAAAGGAGCGAAGACACTGTCTCCCAACTTATTTTTGGATGCTGCTAAAATCAGGAAAAAAGATCGAAAAACCGTATGTTCTATTCCCAGTGAAAGTGACATTCATGTAACCCTGGCTCATTGTAGTAGAGAATCTGTAAGGGCTATTCCTTCAACTTGTTAAGTTTCTGAAACTAGTGTTTTCCAAATCTGGTGGGCTTTTGGAAACACCATTATTTTTGTTCTGAGAAAAATAGTTGCAGGTCAGGTGTTCAATAGGATGTATGATGTCCAAACTTGAATCAAGAAAATATCCACCCAGTAAAGATTATTCTTGATTCACCTGGTTTCTCCAACTTAACTATCAGAAAAATTGGTTGGAGGGAGGATGGAGAAGAATGTAGGTTCAAGATAATCCTTTTGGTCTTCCCTAGAAAAGAGATTATTTTATTTTTACTTTATCTCTTGCATCACAGATGCTACTTGTTTGTAGTAGAAACTTGGGAAACATTTGTTTAATTCACTTAAATTCAAAGTTTGGAATAGAGAAGATAATTTACAGTAAAAGTGAGATAATGCAGTACTTGAAACTTACTGTCAATTGAGAAAATTTTATTTACATCTCTAGGTAAGCCACAAATGACAGGTGATCTTATTAAGATTTTAATTACTACAAGAAAATATTAGTAAAAACTATTGATTTAACAATTGACATATTCAAGTCTTAATTTTTTTCTTTGTTTTTGAGTCTCATAAATATGTCTGCTTAATGTAGTGATTTTTATTTTTCTCAAAGCTGTGAAGTTAGTGGTGCATCTTTCTATGATGTCTTAGAATTGAGGAGCTGATATAGCTGCGTATTAACATGTTCTTTGGTTTCTTATCCCTGTAGTTTACTCCTTGTAGATTATAAGTATTTGTGCTCTGTGAAGCTGGTGTAAGCCTAAAACAATAAAATGATCAAATTGTCTCTACAAGCAGGTGTCTCTGGTGTAAAATTAGCTTAATAGGCAATAGACACAGCAAAGAGTAGAAAGTGCGGTCCTGCCAAGGATGCTCCTTACTGTTGAGCCATAATTTAGGGCATCACAAGATGAAACAAATTAAGATAGGTCTTGAGACTTCAAAGCTGAATAGCTTTTTTTTTTAATTTTTAAGATTTTATTTATTTATTCGACAGAGATAGAGACAGCCAGCGAGAGAGGGAACACAGCAGGGGGGAGTGGGAGAGGAAGAAGCAGGCTTATAGCTGAAGAGCCTGATGTGGGACTCGATCCCATAACGCCGGGATCACGCCCTGAGCCGAAGGCAGACGCTTGACCGCTGTGCCACCCAGGCGCCCCTGAATAGGTTTTTACAGCATTTTAAGTTATAGGACACTACAGTATTAAACTTATGACTTTGATGAATATGTACCACTTCTCTTTAATTTGTGTTGTTGTTGTTTTTTTTTCCCCCTCTTTTAAGTTGGCCTAGACTACCAAAGATTTTGAGTAAAATGTTTCTGTAGTTCCCCAGTTCTCTAAGAAATTCAGAAACCTACAGAGATCCAGGGACTTGTTGTCAAGTCTTGGGTGTATTTTACTTCAGTTTCCCTAAGGAGTTTGTGGGGATTTCTCCATAGGAGTTTTTCATTATCCTTTCTTTCTCTTCTCCAGTCTCCATAATTACTTCCGGTGTTACTGTCTAACAAAATGAAGCAAATTTGGTGATGATTTATTGAATAGCTCATGAATATTTGAAAATTCACTATACTTTTTTTTTTTGGCAAACTCTAGTTTTTATTAGTGGCTTCTTTTAAACTTCAAACTTTTCTCTAGACGACACTTTCATAAGATTTACAGTTTTATAATTCTATTTTGCCTAATCTCCTGATCTTAATGGTATTTTGCTGTGTTTGATTGCTCACCCCTTCACTTTTTTGAATGTTGATCAACCTTTTCTGTCCTGCCGTAGTTTAAAAACAATTGTTTTTCTAGCCTCTATATGTAGGCATTTCTTGGTTTCTATGCAAAAATTGATTTAGTATTTGTATTCATACTGTACATCACACACTCTTATGTACTGAGATATAGTGATAAACACGATATAGTCCTTGCTGACATGAAACTTAGCGTTTATTCAAGGGGACACATGTTGAAGTTCTAGAAGTTATTGTTTGTAATTGTGATTTGTTCTATGAAGGGGAAGTCTCTGGGGCGCCTAACGTAGTGTGGAATATTCAGGGAAGTTCATTTGTAATTTTATCTTTCCTCCTGTCTACCCTCTTCTTGCAGTACTCACACAAAGGCAGGCTTTTTAGTTTTTAATTGATGGACATTAGTATATCAGAAAAGGGTTTTAAAGTTGAATCCTCCTTTCCCTGGTAGATTCATGGTGAATTTTGGATCCTGGATCTGATCCCTTCAGCCACGCTTGTATGCCACTATAGATCTGGCAATTTTTTTTTTTTTTAACAGCTGAGAAACACATTTTAATGTTCTCTTTAGGACAATAATAATTAAGTAGCTTTCACACTAAAAACTATACAATGAATGCCAGCTCCAGCAGTGAGATCTGCATTGTCTGTATCCTTTATTCCTTCACTCATGGCTTTGAAAAAATGCTCCCTGATTTTTGAAGTATATTTTATCAGTATTTTTTTTGGTAGTGTTTTTCCAGTATATTGATTGAAATGGTAAAAACTAAAGAGGAGTGTCTGTTAAGTTTTTTGCTTGCCTCAAGTTCTATACTAACTCAAAATTGTAGTTTATCATTGATTCGTTTGGTTAATTTATGAATAAAATTTATAGAATCCTTCTCTGCCAGATCTTGACACCCCCCCCACGTTCTTCACAATACTGTGTTCCTCCCTGTATTCATTTATATTTAAACTAAAAACAATACCATATTAATTTGGAATTGTCTTTAAAACATTTGTTGGGATGGCAGAGGCTTAGGCAGGTGTCTTTAAGGTTTCTACAAAGAAATGTATTGAATAAACACTTTCTCGGAAGTGACCCGAGTGGCTTTTGGGCAGTCCCTTAATTCTAAAGGGCTCTGTATGTTTGTAAGAGATTGGTAGAGTCTGGGAGATTGCTCTAAGCATTCAAAAAAAGACACGGAAAAAAGAGTTAAAGAAAATGAAGAGGAAATAAATTCTCCATGTGGCTCAGTTTCCTCATCCACACACAGATGATCAGAATGGAACAGTACAGTGAATTTATGACATGGTATTTTAAAATAGTATCTTACCTGCGTATTACATTTATTAGAATGTATTTTTAACTCCTTAGTTCCTCGGAGAGGTGGATGGAGTCTGATGGCCAAAACAGCTGTTTCTGCTTGTTTTTAATATTATGTGGTTTTTTGGAAGGCAATCCTTGGTAGTTGGTAGAATTGTGTAATTTGGCTCCTATAGCATTTTTTCTTGTTGAATCTTATTTTATCAAAGCTTTCAGATTTTAGTCCCTTTTTCCATAGGTGCAGAACGAAGCCATTGAAAATATACACAATAGCCTTCATTCTTGATGGAATTTGGAGAGAAGTAAGACAAGTTTCAGTTCAGGAGAGGAGAATTCTAATGCTACTTCTGGCATTACTGGGATAGCCGGGTTGAGAGTTAGGGGGCGGAGGGTTGGGGTGACAACTCCCTCACTGCCCTTAGTATCTGGTCTGTTCTTAATGGCTCCTTAAATTAGTTTACAGACACACACACACACACACAGTTTGTACTTCTGGGACACTGTTTAAATATTGTTTTCAACTAAATTGGCAGTTCCTTGATGTCAGTGATCTGGTCTTGCAACTGTATTCCTTGGCTGTAGTAGGTCCTATTTTACCAATATTAAGATTAAAATTATAGAATTACACATGCTGAAGGTAAGCACTGTGTACAAGATTTTGTGTGTGTGTGTGTGTGTGTGTCTTAGTGGTATGCTCTGCCTTGGTACCCTGACTACTGTGAAGGTGCCCTATATAACATACATATTTTACTAACTGTACTTAATAATTTTTAATGTGTAAACTGAGTGTTTTGATGTTTTTCAGTGAACATTATTTATTACTATACAATAGTAATTAAGTGCTAGATAATAGATAATTTAATATTTTAAGATGACTTCTGTATTCACAGTGCTCTTCTCTTCATCCATCCCCATGATTAATTAAGATTTCGCTGTGTCTATTTTCAGTCTCCGAGCTGGTGACTTTAACAATTTACTTGGACCACACAGGGAAAGGTCTGGTGTGATGCTTCTTTAACCGCTCTGGCTAGGCTGAGACTGTGCCTTCTACCTGTATTTATGACCTGTTTTATACAACCTCAAAGCATGCTATATTAAAAAGCTATCACTGCTTCAGGACTGGACTGAGAAGCTGTGTTTGCTGGGATTAAGGAGGCAGGCTCTAGGGATGACCGCTGGGCCAATCATTTAATAGCAGTGTGAAACCTCCTCTGGCTGTCGGAGAATGGCTGCTTTCTGCTCAACACTGAGTCTTTCTGGAAGCAAACCGAGAAGTTGAGTGTAAGGTGGATGCTCTCATCATGGAAGGCTAACCTTAGGAAGGGTTACTGTGCTGGATACCCCTGCGGTATGCCCTTGGCCCCCACACGTGCACACACAGTCCAGGGTACAGCAGCAGCTCCATCTGCGATGCCGTGACATAGAACTGTTTGTTCTAAAGCAACTCATTTTAAAGCTGCAATATGTTAAATGGGCAGCCCTTCCTTGAAGGCCTCCGGTGTGTTGGCAGTTTATCAGCAGCAGGGTTGTGATCCTGTCACTTCTTGCTAATGAAGGCTTTTATTTAGCTTAGCAAATCCTATCTCCTGTTATCATCCATTTTTTTCAGATGGTACACTTGAAAAGGATGTTTGTGACTTTTTATTAATTAGTAGACTTCAGGTTGCTTTGGTCCTTGCGTGTGATAGCCATTTAGCTATCTTTCTTCTACAGAGGCGCAGCTTGTCCTGAACTAGGAAAACCCTCAAATGATTAGAATAATCCTTTTTTTGTTTGTTGTTTTTGAAATGGTTTTTCTTTCCTCTTAGGTAGCCATTTCCTCCAGTCTCCATTTCAGTTCCATTTTTAAATTCCTAGCAGGGGTTTTATCAGAGCATTTACTTTCCCAGTGCGGCAGTTTGACTTCCCAGCACTTGTTTGTTTAGTTCTGGGCAGCACAAGAAAAGAAGGATTTTGTCTTCGTATTTAATGTGTGTTTCTTACATATAGCCAATTCAAGGACACAGAGAATGTTAGAGCTGGAGGGGCCCTTACGCACAATATCGACCAATACCCTGATTTTAAACAAGCGGAGCTAATATTAAAAATGTGTTGCTTAATGTCTTATGAATAGTGACAGTGGTTGGGGGCTCTGGACCCATGGCTGGTTCTTGGCTTTTCTTTTCTTCTCCCAAGCCCTTTTCTTCTACACTGCTGCATTATTTCGGTTTCATTTTTAAAATGCAGGCGAAGCCTTGGAGGGATTACAAATTGATAAGTTTTTAGAGGGCTTTTTGGCAGCAGTTAGTATAATTAAAAATGCAAATAGACTGTGAACCAGCAATTGCTATTCTTAAATTTATATTTTAGCTCTCTTGTATAAGTTATTTGTTGCAAGCATTGTTTGAAATCTCAAAACCCTGGAATGTTTATCAGGAGGGAATTGGTTAAATTAAAACAATTAATTGGTTAATTAAATAACAGGTCTCTTATAGTCATCTATAAAGAAAGAATTTTCTGTGTGCTGGTATTTCAGTGTAAAAAGCAAGGTGCAAAGAAAGATTTATCTCTGTATGTATTAGAGTATTTGCTTTCCTCATCTGTGCTAGTATACATTTGTCTTCATTTTGACATTGTTCAAATTGCTAATGAAACTGTTAATCTCTGGGGTATGGATTGGAAGAATTAAAGACTTCTGTCTTTCATTTTATACGGTTTAGCAGTTATGATCTTTTTGCATCACCCATATATTTTTTAATTCGCAAAAATATTGACACATAATTACTAATTCAAAAGATAATCCCCCTTGTATTTTTCAGAGCATATTAAAAAAGTTTTAATATCTGCATCTAAACCGTTCATTAGTGTTTGGTGCCTGTGTTGTGCCAGGACTCTGGGAGTTCAGAAGTAGTAGCATATGGATGCTGTCCTCCAGTTGTTTGTCTGGCCGACAGCCCACAGGCAGGAAACGTGAGGCGTTGAGTATGGGATTGTGGGTTTGGTGAGGGCTGCAGTCGTAGTTGGGCAAGTAGGTCAATGTGAGTGGCACTCGAAGGGAGATTTTATATAGGAGAGGGAGACTACTTTTTTTTTGTAGGAGGAAAAGAGGGGGATTACACGTGAGGTATGCCTAGCATACTGAGGAAATCATTTTGACTTTTGGAGGATGGTTGGGTTTTCTAGAGGGTCTTGAAACCCAGGCCAGGATGTTTCCATTTGTTTGGTGAAGGACATTATGAAACCTTCGTAGCAAGGGGATGGTAGAGAGAAGCCTTGAGAGAAATCAGACGGGGGATAATTTTGTAGGGTTGGCTTGGTGTGAGGAAAGCTGAAGTAAAGGACAGGGGCCAACAGGACAGAAGCAGGACGAAAACAGCACGATTTTCTGCCTGTGTTGGAACTGACCAAATGAAAAACCACTTCTTGGCATCCTAGGGACTCTTTTTAGGAGATCATTGTAACATTCATAACATCATTTATGTTGCTTTATCAAGTGTCTTTATTGAGAACCAGAATATAAAGGTATATTCATGGCTTCCGTATTGTGGGTTTATAAAAATTCCCTATCAAAGGAAGTTGACGTGATTTAAAAAGTACTGGGCATAAGAGGTAGTTTACGTTGTCCAGGGCTGGAGGAACATCCCTTTGAAGGTGGGAAGAGGAATAGGAAGCTTTTCTGAAGTTCATCCATACGTGCTAAAGGAATATACTATAAATTCCTTTAAAAAAAAAGAAAGCTTATTTAGCAGTGAGACCAGTGTTTCTCAAACTTTGTGGTCTTAGGACTCTTTTATAGACTGAATTATTGAGAACTCAAAAGACCTTTTGTTTGTTTAGGTTATGTCTATCAATCTTTGTTAGAAACTAAGTTGAGAAGGTTTACAACTATTTTTTGGTTCAAAAAATAATAAACCGATAACATATTAACAAAAAAGAGCCTTTTAAAGGGACACCTGGGTGGTGTACTCAGTTGAGCATGCGACTCTTGGTTTCAGCTCAGGTTTGATCTCTGTGTTGTGGGGTCAAGCCCCTCATTGGGCTCCATGCTCAGTGTGGAGTCAGCTTTGGATTCTCTCTCTCCCTCTGCCCCTCCCACTCGTTCTCTCTCTCTCTCTCTCAAATAAATAAATCTTTTAAAAAAATAATGTTTTAAAGATGAAGGATATGTATATTTTTTTTTAAAAGAAAAATAGTGGTAAGTGTGGCATGGTTTTACATTCTTTCGTCTCTTTACTGTGTAGCTTAGTAGAAGTTAGCTGTATTGTCCTGTTGCACTGGACTAAATCAGAAGCAGATGCCACACGTCATGTAACCTTTGGAAAGCTCTCTTGTACATTTATGAGAGCATGAATGAGAAAAAGGTACTGTTTTCTCCTCCTGGATCTGTGAAAAGGTCTTAGGGACCTTTAAGGTTCCCAGGCCACAATTTGAGAACCCCTGGGTTGTATTAATTGCCTGCTTGGAAGAAATAGGGCAAGGCTCATATGAGCCCTAAAAGAATTTAGAATCAGTGTTTTTGTTTTTGGTTTTTTTTTTTAGATTTCATTTATTTATTTGACAGAGAGACAGCCAGCGGGAGAGCGGACACAGGCAGGAGGAGTGGAAGAAGAAGCAGGCTCCCAGCGGAGGAACCTGATGTGGGGCTTGATCCTAGGACTCTGGGATCACACCCTGAGCTGAAGGCAGACACTTAACGACTGAGCCACGCAGGCGCTCCTAGATTCAGTGTTATAGGAAGGAGGTGTAGACAGTCATCTTTCCAGGGGAAGTGTAAATTTAAGAATAAAGGCATGGAATTAGAGAATAATTAAATGTGAGATTTTGCTGGGATTGAAGGACCTCAGTGTTGTGAAGTTTTAACAATTTGGTCCAAGTCTTGGTTCTTATTTTCCTTACCTAAAAATTGAGGCCGTGGGCTAGAAGTCCCTTGCAGCACTAACATTTTATGATTTAGTCACGTGTTGTTTTTGTTGTTTTTTTTTTTTATAGTGCTCTCAACACCTTCTATAAATATGCACATGCCCACACATCTACATAACTCACAATTAGGAGCACTCTGGAAGGTCACATGCGCTAAAAATGCACCTTGGAGTAGTTCACCTAAGGCATCTTCTTTTTCGTACATTGGAATCACTGTCCCACTTTGTTTCTTAAATAGAAATTGACTAAACGGTACCATGGGTGTATATAGAATCTTAACCTCTTTTGTCAGCTGTTGAACACACCTGCACTATTTTCTTTTTTTTTTTTTAAACCTTCCACTGCATTCACAACCCCCCCCCCCAAGTAGTCATAGGATTAGGTGGGTAAGGTGAGATGTCATCCAGACTACCCTGGCCAGGCAAGGCTCTCCTTGTCCATCCGTTGCAGGTTGCTTTGTTTGTTGGGAAAAGAAAATGCCCCAGGAATCCTTTCCCTCTTAAATTGCAAAATGGGGTTGCTGGTGGTGAGAAGGTGCCCATTCATTTTTCTGTGGTGATTCCACATTTATTTAATATTCTGATAGCACTTACTTCTTCTAAGTTTCAGATTTGCTTTAGTCCTTTTCTGCATTTTAATTTGGATAACAAATTCCTGAACATTATGTTGTCAAGTATTGAGACCTTCTTATGCCATACCTGATCAAGAAATATCCACACCAGTGGCGTCTAGCATTCTTAATGATGTTGATTTCTATTTAAAACAAGTGTTCCTTCGTTAGGATACCTCTCCTGGGTGGTGGTGAGAATTCTTGGTATTTTGGAGTTTCAGGTTGTGAGAAACTTACTTCTCTGGAAACTCTGAAGTCCTTGATGACAAAGAAGACACTTTTATATTCTGATAGTTCCTTGTACACAGAATTTAATATTGAATGACAGTAAAACTTTTATTTCCTTTGAACACAAAATTCAAGATTAAGAACATTAATCACTATTTTGGAATTCACTTGTGGCTGTAAAAAATGAAATCTTCGATCTGAGAAAATTTCTGCTTAGTTTAAAAGAAATAAGGCAACAGTCAGTTAAAAATAAACAAAACTTGAGCCTCTTTCCACTTTTGCTGCTTTTATATTTCTTTTGGGCTTTTATATTTTATACTTAGAGATGTTTCTGGGTAAGGGTATCTAAAGGCAAAGGGCTGTTTTGAGATAGAAAGTCTGCAGGGCAACTCTGTGTTATACAACTCCAAAGTGAAGTGGGAAGTAAAAATGGAAGAAAGGAAAGGTTGCTATACAGTTCCCAATATTTAGGCTTGAAATTGGGTCCAGCAGTAAGGCTTGTCGGTTTGTAATGTGTTTTTGATCTGAAAAGCCCAAATGAGGTGCTCTTGTTTCGGAAGAGCAGGAAGAAGAGGATGTTAATGCCAGTTTTCCTGTGGCTCTGTTTAATAAATGAGGATGAGATCCTGTGAGGAGATTTAAAAAGCATATTCCTTGTCCTTGAAGGCACCCATATTGAGAGAAGACAGATCTAAATTAGTATTTGAATAAGAATGTCAAACATCATATGCTTCCGCAAACTAAATTTTAAAATTTAGTTTTAAACTTTTACGGTAACTTATTTTAAATAAGTTGAGTTTTTCTAATTTTGTAGGATCATTTGCTGGGAGGGATTCCGTACTGATACTGCACTCAGAGAAAGCAGTACGGAATCTCAAGTGGCTTTCCATTCTCCTACTGCTTAGACTACCAGTTAGCATTAGTAAAGATTACATCCTTTGAACGGCTCTTAAAATTTCATTTTAATTTTTTTAAGAGAGCGAATGGGGCTGCGGTCCTCTTCATTTTTCTTGGATGAGAGGGGAGGCAGGGGGAGAACTTGTACTAGAGGTTACAGATTGTCCTCTGTTGTTGAAGTGTGTGGCCCTTGGCTCTTTCTGGTTTAGCAGAGCTGCTCTCGGGCTGCACCATCTCCGGTTGTGAAGTGGCCCCTAGGAGCTGACAACCTGGTGACACCTGCCAGTGTTAGGTAAGTTGAGAGGAAGAAATAGGAACTCTCTTCTGGTTTAGAACTTGATTGTTACACGGGGATTAGGAATTCAGGGTCCTTATTCAAGTCTCTCAGCCTCTGTATGCCTTATAGTTTCTACAAAATGAGAGTGATACCCATGAGGAAAGGTTGAGTGGGGTGCTGTAGTAAACTCTCAAAAAAACAGTAGCTATTTTCTTTTTTCTGTCCTGAATTGGAATTTTTTGGAAGACTGAAAATACTCCCTGATGTTGATGACGTTATTTTGGGAGAAAGTATTTGACTTTAAGTCTCTGTTTCTACAATATTTAGAATCCTTTGAATCTTGCATAAAGATCACATCTGTCCTCTGAACCATAGAGCCGTTGGAAACTAAGTTAAAGGCAAGGGCTTGGGTTAGATTTGTGGGAAGACATCTCACAGCTTTTGGGAAAGGAAAGAGAATGAAACACCAAAGAGCTTAGATTTCTCTTTTCAGTGATAAATAGAGCCCTTTCAGGATCTTCTAATTCTTTAATAGATTTTTGGCCCAACTGTGTGTCTCCTGTTTGGTGTATTAGATCTGTAAAGAAGCTTAGTCTAGCCAGAAGGGACTTGGGTGTGGTAAGGCAATTACAGGCTCTCAATAGATGATGCATTAATTAGTGATCTACATCCCTTTCAAACTAGGGTGCTGGCTGCTGGGAGTAGCAGGGGTTACTATTAAGCATCAGTGACTAAGAATTAATCTTACTTAGCTGGAAATGGGGCTAGATATTGTAATTAGATGTTCGAGGCACAGGGATCAGACTTGAGAATGTAGACCCTCAAAAAATATTTGTTTTTCCCACTCCCCATATTGTGGGGTGAAGGTAGAGTACAAAATCTTCTTTTGTACTGGGGAAGACCTGGGTCCTAGTGCCGATTTGACTCTGAGGGTCTTAGGAAAGCTTGTCACTTCTCAGAGTCGGTGGTTTTTTATATCCAGAAATGTGGGATGGGATGTAAACATAGGGTTGCTTTTCTCCTTTAGCAATCTGATTTGCTGACGTTAGAACCAGGGAAAAGGTTGGATGCTGTTACTGATGACTTTGTTTTCTGTCTAGGAGCAGTAGGTGAGAGTTAGGTATAACTTTAAGTTTTGGGCTTTTTGTGGGCAGTTGTTTGGAGACATAGGTGAACAGATTTAAATAAAAATGCTATGAGATTGTGTTAGGTTGTGTTAGGGTCTCTACTTTCAGATTATGCCTGTCATAATTGGATATTAATTAGCACTTCAGAAGGCCATTATGATAAGGGTTTTAATAGTTCTTCTGCCTTTCACTTTACATGACCACCACCTGGGAGAAAATTTTGTGCACCTTTCAAGGAAGAAAATAATCAAGTTTTGGATTTAAGAACCTAATTGTTAAGTCTTGATTAAATGATGCCTATTAGGTTGTAATTATATCTATCCATAAAAAAGGGATGATAGCAGATTTCATTATGGGGTTTCCTAAAGCAGTCTTTTAAGATAATGAATTTTAATTACATACGTGTGCCTGGGAACCATTTTAAGCCATTACGAGGGGAAAAATGGACAAGGCATATTGAAAAAGAAAGTGTTCACTTCGGTTTGTAGCTTTTAGCTTGTGCTTTGGAAGGAGCAGAACAGAAAAAAAATAGGACTCCCCCCTCTCATCTCCCTCCCTCCACACATCTACGACTACAAAGGCTCCTGAATCAATATTCCTTCTTTTATATGAGATGTTGCAATAACATTAATCAGATGGCGAAAGCATATGGCATAGAAGTGGTTGTATCAGCATCACCTGAAAAGCGTTTTCTTTGTGCCAGGCACTGTTGTAAGCAATCTGCATTCTTTCTCTCAAGTTCTCGAACTCTGAGGTTGTAGGTAAGTCAAATTTCTCCCATTTTACAGACAAGAAGCTGCTGCACAGGGGAGTTTAAGTTACTGGCCCAAAGATAGAGTAAATGGCAGAGCTAGAATTAGAAGGCATGCAGTATGGCTCCTGAGTGCACGATATTAACTGTATTAGAATTCTGTGTGCCCAGGTATTAGACCTCAATTGTGGACCAGGTTGGAGTACTGTTTTGCTTTTGTAATCTTTTTAGCATTGATTTTTATGAAATATCTCCATGGATAAAAATAGAACTGTAAGATTTAGACACATCTGAATTAGAACCTTGCACAGAAGAGACAACAGGTAAAGGACAGCTTCGGCTCTGCCACTCCTGCCTGAAACCTTCAGTATCTCCCTATGGCCGACAGGACCGATTTCAAGGACTTTGGGGTACTCACAGTTCTCCGTTTTTTCCCAAATGTAATGTCCACTTTCTGAACTAGTCAGAGGATTTTTTTCCCCCCTTGAACATGGTCAGTGAATTCTTAGCCCATACTTTTTGTTCATTCACACATTATAATGGCAACCGTGAATCTTACACATGATGTCCTTTTCCATCTTCTCTCATCTTATCTTTGATTAGTTTTTTCATTATCCCCATCTCCCCTGCAGCACCCTGATTTTTCAGTTTTCAATTCCTAATGCCTGGCATTCGGGGCTCATTTAAGTGTGTGTTATATGAGATTTACCTTATACCATGAAGATGACTTAAACATTTCTTAGTTTTTGTTTGTATTTATACTGCTCCTGCAGTGCATTAGGGACTTAGGGATCATGTGTTTACTTTGGGCTGCTTGTGTTTTAAGATTGAATTTAAGAAATGATTTTTAGAAAATAGTTCTTTTGAAGTGCTTTTGTTGGCTATATTTTTGGAAAGCACTTTTTTTAAAAAAAACAGAATGAAGGTTCACTGTTGGGTTTAAATAACAGTAGGATTCATTCTGAATTTTCGTTCTTTTTTTTCTTTCCCCTTCAAATCTTAAACTGTTGAAATCCTATTGTTAGCAGCTCAGGCCTGGCCTCAGCTGGACAGATAGTATTCATCGTACAAATCAGGACACTGAAGCATAAAGGTTAGGTTAATTCAACCTTTGTCCACTTAGCTAAATTAGCTGCCATATCCTTCTTGTGAGTTGGACTCCATGTCAGCTAGCTTTGCTTTCCATCATTCCATTCTTCATCTTTTATGGATTGCCATCTATCAAATGCAACCTTATTATTGGCCATAAGGAGAATGGGGTTTGAGTGGATAAGCAAACCTAAATTCATTTCCTCTATTGTATTCCATAATGATATTGAGTCAGTAGGGCAACCTATACAAAGGACATAGGGAAGGGCAGTTCTCATAATATGTTTCTAATATTTGGGATATTCTTTGTTTTAAAGAGACTGAGTTATAGAACTTTGATTAAATACCTTCTTGTCCAGGGAACCAAATCTGTACATAGATTTGATAATGATAGTGTCATGGCTCCCTGTAAAGATGGTAAACTCTGAATAACTTATTTATAGAAAAACCATTGCCTTACTGAGGTAAATTACAGATCTTTGGACCATAATAACTATATAGCGGAATTATAATCTGGCAACTTCGTGAGTTTACTGTTAGAGTGTGAAACTGTTTTTGCCTTTTGGCAGTATTTTGCTTTCATCAAGATGATCCCAGCTTTCATTAAGATTTCATCTAATTGAGAAGATTGGTTTTTGAGTAGGTGAGAGTCCTTTCATGTAATGTCTCAAAAGGACAGAGTATGGGTCAAATCACTCTTCAAATGGATGGTAATTGTGAGGAAGAGCCTTTTAAAATGGAGATAGCAAGTTACCCAGAGCTTATTGGAACTAAGAGCTTTTATATGTAATACGCTTCCACATTTGTAAATCACCGGAACTGTAATAACCCAGTGAAATCCTGAGACCAGAGTTAGCCTCTCACTTTTATCACCCTTCTTATACCAGTCTTGTTTTGGGCACTCCTTCTGTGGTGGGACCTAGAAAGTTCATCTTTCTTCCTTAGGTTGCTGAAGTATTTTACTCTTCCTAGTTGTAAAATTAAGACTAGTAGAAAATCCATGGACCAAAATGAGTAGACTTCCTTTGTATGATATTCCACAATCTGGGGTCAGGGGGCGGGGAATATCGAGATGAAGTAAGTCCTTTAAGCATCCATGTAAAAGCCTTTTCCTCACTCTGTAAAGAGGTGGTAACACTACAGGGCAGGTTGTGAAGAGGAGTCCGTATTAAAAACTATTGCTTAGCTCTTGGAAATACTTTCCTGGAAATGCTAAATAATACATCAGCTTTCAGAGAAGAGACACTTTACCATTAAACAGCTCTTGCTTTTGTGTCAGCTTTATAATGAACAAAGTTCTTTCTTAAATACATGGAAACTTGAGATTTAAAAATTTTGAGTATAGTTGATAACACAATGTTATATTAGTTACAGGTGTACGACATAGTGATTCAACATCCCTATCCCTTATGCTGTGCTCACCACAAGTGTAGTGACCATCTGCTACCATACAGTGCTATTCCAGTATCACTGACTATATTCCCTGTGCTGTGCCTTTTATTCCCATGACTTATTTATTCCATAACTGGAAGCCTGTATCTCCCCCTCCCCTTCACTTATTTTGCCCATGCTCCTCTTCCCCTGGCAGCCATCAGTTTATTTTCTGTATTTATAGGTCTGATTCTGCTTTTTGTTTATTCATCCATTTTTTTAGATTTCACATATGAGTGAAATCATATGATACTTGCTTTCTCAGTTTGATTTATTTCACTTAGCATAAATACTCTCCTAAGTCCATCCGTGTTTTTACAAATGGCAAGATCTCATTCATGTTTTTTTTAATGTCTGTGCAATATGCAATCTTGAGATTTTAAAGTCCGTTTTAATATAGGCAATTTAAAATTTCTTTGTAAAATGTTCTGTATTTTATGTGTCGCATTCTTTTTGGGGTCATTTTATATGCTGCATTATATGAGATTTACCTTATAACATGAAGATGACTTACACATTTCTTAGACTAGGACATATTGTCCAGTACTTAAAATTCGTTCTTTTCAGTATCTTACGTAGTCAGTCACTGGTGGGATCTTGGACTCTTTCAGAATCTTTATATAAAATATAAACAAATTACCGTCCTTAATTATGAGCCTCTTCTACCCATGAATGTAGGGGATTAATTTGTTTTTTAGGTTTCTTGGCTTTGAAAATATTGCCTAAAAATGTGTTTTAATGTCTAAAAAACAATAATGCCATTTTTTTCCTGTAGTTATTTTGATAGTTGTTGATTTGTAGGGTGTGTGTGCAGGTGTTTTCTATGTGTGTGTATGTGTGTCTAAGAGGGAAATTTTGGTTAAAGAGAAGTATTAATCTTTTTAGTTTTAGTTTTCTAAGAGCTACATACACCTACCATATGTAGTCCTGGCTCTCTGCTTATCATTGTAATGTAGAGGGTGGAAACATTAATGCTTACTTTGCCCTGTTTTATTTTTATTCCATTGGTCAGGAAATCTTCCCAGGTTTTAGAGATCCATGCCAAGTGGTTGGTGTACTGACTGAAAAGATTAGGTTGCATTTAACCGCATGAATTTTAGAAAGATTTTCCTA
The DNA here is from genome assembly GCF_017311325.1 of Ursus maritimus. Classification (NCBI taxonomy): domain Eukaryota; kingdom Metazoa; phylum Chordata; class Mammalia; order Carnivora; family Ursidae; genus Ursus; species Ursus maritimus. The sequence continues at coordinate 15,791,879 of NW_024424119.1, read as the reverse complement.
AACACTAGGGATTGATTGTACAAACCTTGTGTAATTTTAACAGTCTGGTTTGACTAATGTAATTATTTGGTCTGAAAGGGTTGGCATTTTGGAATTATCAAATTATAGGAATTTTTAAAACTGAAAAAGTTTCTCCTTAAGCAGTGAATTTGAGAAAGGGGGCTATCTATCCAGTATGGGTTAGAATATATCTTTTCATCTCTTAAAAAATTGTTGTCCTCAGCAGCTTTTAAGAACTCTGGCAGGACAGCTTGCCTTTTCTCCTGCAAGGGGCCTGCTGTACATGTGTTTAACAGCCAATCTGTTTTAGAAAGTGGGTGGTTCTTTTCCCCTTTTGATGGGAAGCCGATGGCCCAGCCCTCTTGGGCACTTGGTGTTCTGAGAAACAAGAAAATGTGAAACAGTCACTGAAGTCCTTGAATGTTATACTATCAGTTTCCTTCTGATTCCTGGACCTGATTGTAGATCTGCTTGGTATTATTTCCCTGTCTTTTCACCCTTAAGTTAGAATGGGAAAGATAAGCTCATTAAGCGGTCTGTGCGCTGTTGGTGTGCTAGTCACTGACAGTGGAGTATCTCCGAGTGGTACTGACTACAGTCCATTTCGATTTAGGTTGGAGCAGTAGTGCTAAGGCTGTATTTAAGTCTCTACTTGTTTTAGGTCTTCACATAAAAATGACGACATACCGGTGAAGTCGTTATTGCTGGGGTCTTAAAGGTGTCTGTATGATATAGTGCATGCTAAGTTGCCAGGAAAGAGCTCTTGGAGTACTGTTTTTAAAGGAAAGGAGGGCTTTGAAGGTGAGTGAAGTTTTTATAGGTGATGAACGAGTGTGTGAATGGGAACTAGGGAGGAGAGGATGTCAAGTGGAGAAAATAGCAGATATGAAAGTATGGAGGTGAAAGTCCAGTGAGTGGGACATAGGCTGTTTTGGGGACATACACAATTAAGAGCCAGGCTTTCAGTTTGTGGAAACCTTTGTATATTACTATTTTTTTTGTCACCCACATGATGAAAATCAGTTAGGATCTAGTGTAGGTTATAAAGTCAGCCATGTCCTCAAAAAAAGAGGTTGAAAAGGCTTGTGAAATTCTTTGAGGGATTGCTAGGGGAGGGGATCACTGAGAATTTGGAAAATCTGAACGTCTCCATAAGTTACAAGTTTTGTTGTTGGAATATAGGTGGTGGCTTTAGAAATAAAGTGGATTTAAGGAGAGAACTGTTTGAACTCTGAGATCACGTCTTTTGGTGTCTCCTGGTCTCTCTAGACCTTATGCAATGCTTAGGATAAAATTTTAGGGAGAGGTGAAAACTTTCTGAATTTCATTTATGTATGATCTCCCCCATTTCCTATTTACGTGGAGCTGAAATTTTCCTGTGCTGTGTAAGTTAAACATCAGTGACTCAAAGTAGAGCATATAGTCTGTTTCCATGTACCTGTTTTCTGGGGCCAGTTGAAGCCCTCGTGGATTTTCTCCTTCCTTCTCTCAAGCCAGAAATAGTCTGGACATATTATGGAATTTGTGACTGTTTCCTATTTCTTTTTTAGTAGATGGTACCATCTTTCAGCTCTCATATAAGAACTTGGCATGATGCCTTGGTGGGGCTAAATGCTTATTTGAATAAAATGTACAGCAGAGCAGCATTTGGAAGTACAAGGTTTTCCCGTGGCCCCTTGTGATTGTACAGTGTGTTTCAGTAACTTCTGTCTTCTTCTAGCCGTCATTTAGAAAGAGAAAATAGAGCAGAGAGGACATTGTAAGTTTTTACAACAGAGAGAATAAAAAAGAGGGAAATGGTTGAAAATGCAAGAGAGATTCATGGGATGGCTATGGGTCATCTTGACCTTGTACAGGATTTTGCCTGAGAAGCTGAGAGGGCACATCATGATAAGTATTTAGAAAATGAAAAGACCCTTGAATGTGGTGTGTATGTATGTGATTGGTGGTATTGGAGCAGGTAATAGAATGGGATCCTCTTGGGAAGTTGAAGCTAGCCGGATTGGTGTGAAGCCTAAGTGACTGGGGGGAGATAGGAAGCAATGTATATGGCGCTAAAGGCTTGCCCTTGTGTCATGGGAATTGGAAGATGAAGGGTGGATATTGGTGGTAGTGCAGGGAAAATGAATGGTTGTGAATTCTAAAGTAAGGATGTATGGTTCAGTGGATCTCTACCCAAGGTTTGAATCCCAGAAGTCTCTGAAGGTTGGATAGCAGTGTCAGGAAGGAAGCAGTAACTGAGACTGAGAATTGGTTTGGGGACGGTATCAGTCTCCTGGGGTTACCATAACAATACTGCAGACTGGGTTGCTTAGCTAAAGAAATGTGTTTTCTCACAGTTGTGGGGGCTGGAAGTCCAGAGTCAAGGTGCTGGCAGGGTTGGTTTCTGGTAAGGCCTCTCTCTCTAGCTTGTAGCTGCGTTCTCACGGTGTCCTCAGTTGGCCTTCATTTGTGCATGCTCCTGGTGAACCTTCCTCCTTATATTTGGGTCCTATTCAATTAGGGACCTACCCTTATGACCTCATTAAATGAAATTACTTCCTTAAAGGCCCTGTCCCCAAATACAGTCACATTGCGGGTTAGGACTTTAATCTGTGGATTTTGGGAAACACATCCAGCCCACAACAGAGGTAAAGGTATTTAATTCCTTCAGGGATGAGGAGAAATTAGTCTTTCCTCTGCATTTCTGATGTATAGTTTTCCTTTTTTCAGTGCAGAATAGAAATGCTGTCTGATTTTTACAACTGGTCAAAGTCTCCTTGCTCTACCCCAGGGATTAGGCATTTCCAACTTGGTGATTTCTTTTTCTTCCCCCTTTACCCTGTACAACAGCTTCTGACCAACTCTGCCTTTGCAGGCTGGGTTTTGACAATTGATATACAATTGATTTCTTCTCTCATCTCTTCAATTTTATAGTTTGACCTTTTGTTACAAACTGCTTTTAAAGGCACTGTGCTTATGCTTTAAAAGCCACTTAAACAGAACATATATTTAAAAGACACGATGCTTTTCGCCATGGGTGTCAAGAGGGTCTTGGCAGTGTTTTCCCTGAATGTCTGCTGAAGTGTGCAGCTCTGAGACCCTGTGGGCCCCTTTACTTGGAGAACATCAAGAAGTCAAGGGTTCATCATGGAACCTGTGTTGTGTTGGAAATGTTAAGAGATGTAAGCTTTGTGGTATTTTTTATTCCTTTTGCTTTGTGTACTTACCCACCCAGAGCACGTGTCTGCAAGTCACAACTTTTTAATGAGGCTCTGATTTTCAAACTTAAAGGGAAGATTAGCAGTGAAACCCTAATATAGAAAATGTAAAGTCAGAGCTTTGGGATAAACAGCTATCACCTAGCTACATTAGCTACTCGGTTTATACTTATTGGCCCCAACTAAACTCTTGCTTTCCTGTCTCATCAGGTAGTTGTCAGAGATTTAGACCTTTTGAATTTCCTCTTTTGGGGGGGGAACACAGTGAGATTTTTAGCTTTCTTTAGGCTGAGGTTTATTAGGTATTTGAGATGGAGTTATAAGAATGGGATGGAGCCTGAAATGGGTTTTATCCTATTTCCTTCAGCCAGATTTTTTAGTGTTGGCCTCTTTTTGTTTGAAAGTGAACTCCCAGAACAACTGATAGGCCTCTAGTTTATCTATCCTAAATAGACAGGCCATTCCAAAGCCAAACCTGTATTTTTCCTTTACCTGTGCAGGTACAGAATGGGGAAGGGGAGGTGTGAGTCTCTGAGAATGTGGATTTCAGTGGTTTGGTGAAAATACCCACTGTTCTTCCATCTAAGCAAGAGTACTTCAGTGTATTTAGTGCCTTCTCCTGTCCTTTTTTGCCACAAAAGTTTTGTCAGTTTCAGGAGTCCTTCTCTGATCTCTCCCTGCTATTCATTATAATAGTTAGATCTATTTTGTTTCTAGTACAAAGCAAGAGAACAGCTGTAGGACCCTTCATTTCTTTTAGAGTGGTTCTTTAGCCAAAGAATGATTTAGGAGAAAATTTCTCATTTGCTGAAAGGCTTTTTTCCCCTCCTTACCAGCAACTGCCATTTTATGTGTCTTAATGGGCTATCTAAGCATTATAGCTGTTTTCTCTTTGAAAACTGGGTTCAGGAAATAGAAATTAATGTAATTACTTCACTCTAGGTACATTCCCCTTCTTCCCCCACTCCCCCCAAGCTCTGAGAGCCCTACCTCTGTACAGTCAAGAGAGGGTTAAAAAGAACGCAGAGCTCTTTTAAAAACAGCTTCAGGGGTGCCTGGGTGGCTCAGTCAGTTGGGCATCTAACTCTTGATTTCTGCTCAGGTCATGATCTCAAGGTCATGGGATTGAGCTCCGACTTTCAGGCTCTGTGCTCAGCGTGGAGTCAGCCTGAGATTCTTCCCCACTTCTGCCCCTCCTCACCAAGATCTCTCTCTCAAATAAATAAATCTTAAAAAAAAAACAAACCCTTCAAATATCTTTTTCTCATTTGTAAGGTATACTTAATAAAGGCTTGAAAGATATAAGAAGTTGACTCCTTTTCTGACTGTACTTTTTTCCTATGTTGACTTCGCCTCCTCTTTCTAAGAACATTTATTTTCTTGGGGAAGGAGAGACCCCAACCATCAACTCGGGTTTCCATCATAATGACTGGACATAATAGCTTGTATAATATAACAAATTATTCATAGAGCAATTTCTTGCCATTCAGAGTGTGAGTTTAAAGATTACTTAGCTAAAGGATTACCTACTTAAGTGTGTGGGAAATCATCTTAAGGCAAAATAAGGTATGGGAAAATGACAGTTAAATAGGAAATCTTACAGCCTACCAAAGCTTTATCATTTGGCAGACTTCAAATTTTAAGTTGTGTGGTTATTTTGACCAATAATTGAAGGTTTAACCAATCTTCTTACTAAATTTGTTTCCTACATACTACATGGCCCCAAGAATTCAGGTGAAGATAGAGTATTGTTTAATATAATTTTGTATATAAGTTTATATATAAATTACATATATATATGACTTAAGATATAAATTTTACCAGATATTTGTGAAATGAAAAGCTCTTCTGGGTTTGGGAGGTATATTCCATCTTACCATTTAGAAAGAATTTCCTTTTTTTTTTTTTTTTCCTCCCATGGCTGCATCTTCCTCTGGATACTGGTCTGGAGAGATTTGGAGAGTATTTGAAAATAGAAACTGAATAGGCAGGTCTATTCTACATTTACTGAAACTTTAAAACTCTCAAGACCATCTACAACTGTAGTGGTAAGAAGGGAAAAATTGAGGTATTGTTTTTCTTATGTTGCATTCTATTAAAATATAGAAGCTCTGCGACTGTTTTCTTTTATTTGAGTTATTTCATGTATTCCTTCCAATACATGAGCAAGATGATGTGATATTTTCTCCATTCTCTAAATGAGGAAATCAAGGCATAGAATGGGGGATGCTGGGAAGGGTCACCACAGAGCTCATGGTTGTAACTACTACACCATATCTGACTCAGCAAGCCCTGCTCTTTGTCTGTCATTTCCTTTATTTCGTATTTCTGCCTGTTGACTTTATTTTTTTTTATTTTTTAAAGATTTTATTTGAGAGAGAGCAAGCACGAGTGGGGGTGGGGGAAAGGGGCAGAGGAAAGTAGGAGAAGCAGACTCCCCAGTGAGCAGGGATCCTGACGTGGGGGGGCTCTATCCCAGGACTCTGGGATCATGACCTCAGCCGAAGGCAGACGCTTAACTGACTGAACCATCCAGGCGCCCCTGCCCGTTGACTTTAGATTAGTCAACTGTTATGAATTTTAGGAAGCCAAAGAAGAAATAAATATCCCTTTTGTTATGTAAGTTATAAAAATTATTTTGTGCCCCCTTTTTACCTGCAGTCTTTGCGGTACAAATCTCCTGGCCTGTACTTTGTGCTCTCAGCAAAAAGATTCCAGTCGACTTTCTTTGCCATTTTAGTCAGTGCTCTGGTGAGACTTTTCCCAGGACATGTTCTTGCCTGGCTCTGCCTCTGCAACTTCACTGATGCCCACAGTCAATTCCACCTAAAAGCTGGATGCCTTCCTCCATCTCTGATGATTTGACTCCTCCGTGTTCTGCATGACCCAGCTGATATTCCCCTTGTTTTATGAAGGTCTTTGCAGTGGCTCTCAACTTTGGCTGCACATTAGCATCAAATGGGATGCTTTAAAAAATATCAGGGTCTGGTGTCTTTCAAGAGATTCTTATTGGTCTGGGGTGAAGCTAAGCATTGGCTATTTTAACTGCTTTACTGATGTGGTGCAAAGAGCATGTGCTTTACAGTCTGATAGACCTGGATTTGCAAGTTTTGTAGTTCTGGGCAAGTTAATCTTTTTAAAGCTCATTTCTGCAACTGCAAAACAGGGCTAAAATGACCCATTTCCTTGTTGGTAGGATCACATGGGGATACTGCCCCTTAAAGGGTTTAGCACACTGCCTGGCATACCCTCAGTTAAACTAATAATAGCTATTGTCTTTTTCACCTCATCCAACATCCAGTGTTTTTTTTTTTTCTTTTCCAAATGCCTATATTCTTTCTTGCATTTGCCATTTATTTATTGCCTTTCCTGTGTGTTTGAATGTTTCTTTACCATTAAAATTTGTTTACAGGTCAATGATGTTTTATTCCATACCTTTTACGTCTTTATCAGACATGTAAAACTTCAAAGAAAAATAGATACATAGCATCAGTCTTTTTTTCCAGCTTCAAGGGGAGAGATTTACACAAGGCATGGATGGATACTAAGAGATAGGAATATTGGGGACATCGTAAAATTCTTCTGACCACACAGATTTTATGATTTTTTTTTCGTTATGGATTATAAACTTCCTCATTTTTGGTGTTCTAAAAAATCACATTTAATGCTTTAAAGCTTATTTCAAAGACTGCAATTTAAGATTGTCTGAACTAAGATACCTTAACAACTAATTTGTTACTGTTGTTGTTTACATTTTCCTGGTATACTTTTCTCCAGCCTTTTTTTTTTTTTAAATTTACAGCCTTTTTGAGATATTTTGACAAATATTTAATAAAATATTTTAAAAATAATTTTTACAGGTTCAATATTTTAATAAATTTGACATATTTATATGTGTCTATAATTTGTAGCCTATTGTTTGGTTTTGTTTTTTTGGAGGGTGCAGTAGAGGGGGGCAAAGGGGGAGAGAGAGAATCTTAAGCAGGCTCCATGTCCAGCATGGAGCCCAGCGTGGGGCTCAATCTCAGGACCCTGAGATCATGATCTGAGCCAAAATCAGGAGTCTGTTACTTAATGGACTGAGTCACCCAGGTGCCCCCATATTGCTGGGTCTTATTTGTAAGTTAAGCAGATTTCTTTCTACTTATAAAAGAGTTTAATCCATTTTGAGTTCTTTACATAACAGATTTAAGTTTTAGTTTTGTCCCATATTTTATGTTATGTTTTTTAGTTGTTGCTACTTTTAAATCTCTTGTTTGGTATTTCTTCCATGTGTGTGTGAGTGAGAGAGAGAGAGAGAGAGAAAGATGTGCGTTTTTGTGTTTCTTTACTATGAAAAGCTTATATTCCTATTATGATTAAGATGACTATAACTTTTTGTAATGTATTTATTCCTCGAAACTTTGTAGCAAATCTGTTGAGTCCCAACTGTGAGAAAATATGAAATTTGTTCATTTCTATTTCCTCCTTTACCCTCATTTCCCATATATTAAAACAAAATTTATTATTGAAGTATAATTGACCTACATTGTTATATTAGTTTCAGGTATGCAACATATTGATTCAAAAATTTTTTTTGAAGAAAAGTAAACCGGGACTTGTGGGTATTGTTCTAAAATTTCAATGGCTTAGTTTTTTTAAAAGGCTTTCTTTTGTTTTTCTCTTGCCATTAAGGACTGTGTTATTGAAGGCACTTCAAGTTTCCTGCTAATATTTTGTTTTGATGGGGCGCCTGGGTGGCGCAGTCATTAAGCGTCTGCCTTCCGCTCAGGGCGTGATCCCGGCGTTATGGGATCGAGCCCCACATCAGGCTCCTCTGCTATGAGCCTGCTTCTTCCTCTGTCACTCCCCCTGCCTGTGTTCCCTCTCTCGCTGGCTGTCTCTATCTCTGTCAAATTAATAAATAAAATCTTAAAAAAAAAATTTTGTTTTGAACACATGTCTTAGTTTTTTGTCTTAATAGGTTGCTAGTCCTGTCCTTACCTGAAGTTTAGTTTTTTCCCCCCAAGCTTGTTTATAGCTTCAAGGTGACTTTTTGAGTGAAATATTCTATCTCCAGTGATAAAGGCCAGATCACATCAGTTGAAAGGGATAACTGTCTTTCTATTTTTAAAAGATGGGTTTTCATTGAACCTTTTTTTTTTTTTTTTTTTTTTTGGGACTAAAAGACCTCAAAACTCCCGTTATTCTGATATGTCAGTAATCACCTTGCATTTGTCATTTTAGTAGCTCAGGTCCATGTACATTTCTAAATCATTCATGTCTTATAAATCTTGGTATGAAACAAGCATCCTTCTGAATTTCTTGTCTGGAATAGTCTGAACTGTATAGCATGTCTCAGTATAAATTAGATCTTTATTGCTTACATCATTTTGGTAAAATTAGGTATCAGGAACTTTCTTAAAGTTCACCTTGACTTTCCTGGTATATAATAGATTTGTGTTTTTAAACTACTCTTCCTTTTCTATGTTACTTTTTTTTATTAGTGCACATGATGTGGGCTTTCACGGCAATTCTCCGGAAGGTGACTTTTCTTCAGTAACAGAGATAAATGCCCTGGTACAGACACAAATGTTTCTGATGTCCTTGGGAAGACTTAAAAATCTCTCAACTTCAGCTAGCCTGGGACAGTTAGTGTCCGAAATAGAGCATAGCATCAGTGAAGACCAGCCAGGCTTGCTTTTTTCAGTAGATCAATCAGCATTCTGGGTGAATTCCCCTTCAGGGTGGTTTTATCTGGTGACCTTCAGAACACAAAGGTCTGGAATTCTTAGTTAGGTCACTGTTTCTTCGAGACTATAAATTAAGTGAGAGGTTGAGATAAGTCTTCTTCAAGTCCGACCCAGAGGCTCATCAACTCTGTGCAGAGTTCCAGAAACGGATTTCACTGTTTTTCCCCATTGTGTGTCCTTTCCAGGTTGAATGTATTATTTTGCTCAGGGTAAACCTGGTCATAGGCTTTGGAAGTACCTCTTTAACAAGTTGACCTTGAGCAGCTGCTAACTGGCAGAAGAGCTTTGGGTTTCTGTGCTGTAGACGATTAGTGCTTGTAGTGGGAGTCTTGGGTTAACCAGATATGAGACAGTGAGGGTTGAGTTATAGCGGCTCCAGTTTAAAGGGCATTTTCCCTTTTGTTACATTCCTTTCCACACCGTCCTTAAAAAATGATCATGTAGGATTTGGAAAATATGTGATTAAAAATTAATGTTTCTTTTTTTTACTACATTTGACATTTCAGGACAGCTGTAATAACTTACAAGATTGTGAGTCCCTTTTTTGTCCAAAATTAAATTGATCAAAATTCTCAGTTTATAATACTTTGGTCTATGCGTGGGTCCTATTTTGCTGTTGAATTATACTCAGTTGTGTGAGTTTATGACCATTTATTTATGTTCATGTCTTCAGCTTTCTGTTTATCTTCCTTGATAAGTACTGGAGTTGTTTTAATTGTTTTCCCTGATGAACTTTACTGCTGTGAACTCCTTAAGTGGCTCCCCACATACCCCCTTATTCTCTCTAAAAGTTGCTCCTTAATGTTTGTATTTCTCAGGCAAGTACAATAAAATATAAAAGTGTATGTGGGGGAGGAGGTTTGATAGGTTTGCCAGGGGAAGTCATTTAAGAAAATCTGACAGACTCACCATTATCAAATATCATTTCCTGGATGCTTAGACACCCAAAAGTTGGATGCATGTAATTTCAGAAGAGAAATTGAATATATTTCACTTTATGAAAAACTCACTACATTTTTTATTTTGTCCAGAACCAGAGAAGATTATTCTACAATGCCTGGTGAAGTGCTTGACACTTAGGCCCTACAGATGTTAAGTGTTCCTTAAACATTTTTGATCTGTTGAACTCTGGTTTCCCAAATGAATTTTCTGATTAAAAATCTAATGGGCAGTGTGGAATAATGAGAATTAATAGGCTGGTGCCCCACTGCAGCCCCTACTTAGTTCAGCGGCCCTGAACCAATCTTTGGCCTTCATATCCTTCATTTGAAAAAAGGAATGGTTGAGCTGGATGGGTTTCAAGTTCTCTCCAGGTCCTTAAGGTTCCCTTACGGTACAGTTCCGCTGACAGGGCTTCCACATTCTGCATGTGACTGTTACCCTAGGATGAGATTCCTCAGGACACAGGTTATGTCTTATTCACCATCCCAACTCCCCCTCTACCCTGAGCACCCTGCATGTTGCATGGCACCATCCTCTCCTTTGAAAGACCAAGTGTTAACATATACCTAATATGTTTCTTATCTCTAGGTCTCAGTTTGAATGTCACTTCTCTAGAGAGCACTTTTCTGATCACCTTTCCTATTTTACACCCATAGATTCTTATTTTCTTTTCATGGCATGCATTGCCGTTTTCAATAATAATTTCATCCTTTTGCTTCTTTTATATCTTTCGATCTCTAAGTTCCCTTCTCTGAGTGCCTGTTTTGTGGACTCTTGTGGCAGACATTTATTAAGTGGTTGAATCCATGTGTCTTATCCCGTGATTGAACATATGACAATGGATAGCCTCTGGTCCATATGTCCTTTCTGTTCTTTAAACCTTTCTGATTTTTTTTCTGTCATCCAGATATAACCCCTCCTTCTCACACTTACCAGATTGTGTCCTGTGCTGTGGTTCTGCATGCGTTCTGTTCTTTGCTAGACACTAAATGGGAACTCCTTAACTGAGTCATCTTGAGTATCCAGCACAGTGCCCTGAATGTTATAGGATTTGCATATTAGAATGAATGCGAATGTCTTTGTCCTTCAAATGTGTTGATGCTTGAGACACGTCTATTTTTTTCTGTGTCCTTTTAGTTGTGATTTAAGCCTTTTTGGAAAGCTCCATCTCAAAGGATCTCTTATGCCTTTTTTTCAGTAATCTCCTTGTTTTCAGGTTGGTGCATGGCCCCTTTGTAGTTGTCCTGAGTTGTTCGGGTTGTCACGCTGACTGAAGTTATGTGTGTTTCTTCCGTGTATCTTACTTAATTTTGCTTGCGGTCACTTCATGGAAGTAACTCTGGATTGTAAGCTGAGATCTTACTGTCTTCCGTGCTTTGAGCATTTATGTTCACTTAGGCTATTTTTATTTGAGCAGTAAAGTTTTAACAGATGAGGTAGGGATAATTCTGCCCAAGTGGATCATCTGTGATAGGGTTGATTCCATGCTCCAGAGAATACCTTTTACAAGTAGTGGAACAAAATTCCAGATATTTCCTGCCCTTTTGAGGTATGAGTTTGTTGGATGCATTAAAAAATGTGATGGGCTCTCTCTTTCTCTCTCCAGGCAAATATTTAGTATCTTAGGATATTTGAGGACCCAGCTGACCTCTCAAATTGGGAGATAGGATGAGGGCCTGATGAGAAGCTAGGAGGGAAGGGGCGCCTGGGTGGCTCAGTTGGTCAAGCAACTGCCTTCAGCTCAGGGCAGGATCCCTGAGTCCTGGGATTGAGGCCCGCATCCCGCTCCCTGCTCAGTAGGGGCGTCTGCTTCTCCCCCTCCGTTTGCTTATGCTCTCTCTCTCCCTCACTCCCTCTCCTTCAAATAAATAAATAAAATCTTAAAAAAAAAAAAAAAAAAAGCTAGGAGGGAAGTAAAGGGCTGTTATGATAGGCACAAGACTATCAAGGACATTTGGTATCCTCCCTGCTCTTCCTCCTAGTCCCCCACCCTGGCCCTCGCCTGCCACCTTCACCTTTGGAGTTTTGGGTTTCTACCTTCATTTATGCCTTTCCCTTGTATCCAAGCTGTTTGGTAGGATTGTAAGTAGTTTCTTTATCAGTAAATTCATGTAGGATTGTTTGATCAGCAGACTATACCAGGAAGTATGGGCTGTATAAGGTGGTTTTCTTGGTGTGGTGTGGTACATACTAATCATCATTAGGCTTAATTTTAGTTCATACATCTAGCTTCTCAAAATGGCCTAATCTCTTTTATGTTTTCAAGAATGCTAAGCGTTTAATATTAATTTCAGGCTACTGTCAATTTGTTGACCATGTTAGGACCTTGTGTTAAACCCTGTGCTAGGCTGTAAGCAGATGCCTACTGTGTACTTTAATTATGATTTATCGCAGGGTATCTGTAGTGTGTGGTTCTTAAATTGGCACCTGAGTCAGTATCTGCTTAAACTTTTTTATGTTATACAGACTACTCAAATAGTGTATTCTGTCTGCTGTGGTGGTTTAAATATTTGGTACTTGGAATGTGGTATATAAGAGTTATTGGTCTGCTTACAGGTAAGTTTAAGATAGAAAACTACCTTTTTTTTGTTTGTTTTTTTGAGTGAGTGAGTGAGGAAAGCACAGCCAGCCTTGGCCATATGCAGGAGTGTATGTTTATCTTTGTTAATTTGAATTTTCTAAGTTATACTGATTGTGACAGCTTGACCTTAGCATAAATTAGAAATGTGCTGGTAGAAGAAAGTGGGAGCAGAAAACTGTTCTCAAGGTTAGTGTCTTAGTATTTTCATAAGCCATTCTTTTACCTATTGTTTAGCTTTTTATAAAAGCCCTGTTTTTAATAGGCAGAGTGGGAAAAATCTATATTTCATAGATAAGGGAAGTTACTGAGGTTAAAATATGTCGAAGATCAATAAAACTAAGAATAATTAGGAGTGGTATCCAACTTCTTTACTTCATGTAGGCTTTTCCTTTTATTCTCCTGTTTCCATATCCTCTCATCCTGTCTATAAGAGGAGCACCCGAGGAGATAGTTGTCCTCGAGGTCACTGCGCAGCCCTGACTTTGGTTGATGTGAAGTGTAAACTCCATCATATCTCCGCCACATGCAGTGTAGTACTGAGACTTTTCTTTCCTTGACCTTGATTTACCTGGCCATCTCTTAACTCTTCTGAAGAATTGAACTGAAGCCTTCATTTTAATATAGATGGATGCATTTTATTCTTATATTTTGGAAACGGGAAATCGTAGCTATACTTGGAACCCGCTGTATATTCTACATGATAATTTTGATTTGATTTTAGACGGATCCAGTGCATTTATTTCTTTAACCTTGGTCCTTAATTAAGAATATAATAAGGGGCACCTTGGTGGCTCATTTGCTTAGGCATCCAACTCTTGGTTTTGGCTCAGATCCTGATCTAATGGGTTGTGTGGGATCAAGCACGTCAGGCTCCCTGCTCAGTGGGAGTCTGCTTAGATATTCTCTCCCTCTGCCCCTACCCCCCAAATACGTAAATATTAAAAAAAAATATAAGAATCTTGGTGTGGGCCAACATAATTAACGATATGAGCTAAGGGGTGTACCATACCTCTTATCTGATATTCATGTATTCTAGAGTGTAACTCTTACAAGGTCATAGTACATTGACCAAAAATACCACGAGATAGTGATTATACAAAGACCCGTAATACTCAGTACTTAGAACTGTTGTAAAATTGGAGGAATTTAGTATGTGGAAAGCCGTTTGCCCAAGTTTATTAGGCTGAAAAACCTATCGTGAGGGTTAATAACAATTAGGTGTCAAGGGGAGAACTAAATACTTGGCAGTGTTTATACTTAAATGAGAATTTCAGATTCCAAGTTCAGTAAGGTCTCTGTTTTTGGACCACTTTGTTTTGGAAACTCATATACGAGATTAGTAAACAAATATAAAATAATTATTTTAATGCACTACTGCTGTTTAATGCCAAATATTGGTCTGTTTGCAGTTCATGTTTGGTAATACAGCCCTCAGAGAAGAAAATCGACCTAAATTCCACCTGCAAAATAGGCAGTATACTCTGCCCATTTAGGGACTCACAACTCCTTCCCTCACAATAGAGTTTAGACTGAAGTTCATGAGGATTTTTTTTTTTTAAAGATTTTATTTATTTATTTGACAGAGACAGCCAGCGAGAGGGGGAACACCAGCAGGGGGAATGGGAGAGGAAGAAGCAGGCCCCTAGCAGAGGAGCCTGATGTGGGGCTCGATCCCAGAACGCTGGGATCACGCCCTGAGCCAAAGGCAGACGCTTAACGACTGCACCACCCAGGCGCCCCATGAGGATTTTTTTTTTTTTAAGGAAAATTACCATTGATTCTGGGGGGGAAAAATCAATAGCATTAAAGTAATAGTCTGCAACCTTAAAGATTTGCAGTTGATAGAGAATAATTTAATGTGCCTTATAAAACCCTCAATTTTGGAGTTCCTCTGGCTTTTTATTTTTAGCTGTGGCTTTTAGTTAACAAGAAGAGGTGAAAAGTATAGTTTTCTCCTGGTCTTTGTCTGGAATTACTGAAACTTACAATGCTCAAAGATTTCTCAGTTCAGGAGGGAGGTTCTTGGGATACCATTATTCTATCATTGGGTTGGTGTCCCTTACTCTTTGTTTAGACCTCTATTTCTAGAGAATTGGAAAGAATGGTGAGTTAATTACCTCAGGATTTTAACCAAATTGTAATTGCTTTGATATTGCCAAATGGACCTAGGGAGTTTTTGCAGTGCTTTGAAAACTTACACCAGAAACAAAATAGCGAGTTCAGGGCCATGGAAGAATGCGTTCAGCTCACCCTCTAGTGGTTCATGCCATCAGCCACCTCCCGATTTGCATGCTCACCCTGCAGTAAAGTGGCCAGTCTTCAGGCTTTCTACTCTCCTTGCTCTCAGAGACTTTCTGCAGGCTCAGGGATCTCCTCTGTCCCATGGCCTGACTGTTCTCCTGGTTCGAAGAAGGTTTTTTCAGCAGTGTTATTTGGGTAAGCTGAGGGCCACAAGGAAGACCTTTTCTTTATACTTCTTTTCTGTCCCTACTTACCTTCTGTTCTACCTCGAAAATACAATTTGTGGTATGCCATTGATAGTTTTTAGAGAGTTCGACCTTCACATTTGTTTATATTAATTCAAAGGCTTCTGGTATAATGAAGGTGATTTTTATATTTTTGTGTGTTTGCTCCCTCCTACTCCCAATATAAAGCACTCAGTGTGCCTCTCTTTCCTTCTTTCTGGTATTAAGATATTTATTTAGGTCTGAATTAACTTTCCCCTTAGCTTGCAGAAGGGAGAGGATATGATTATTATTATTATTATTATTACTATTATTATTTGTGGACAAGGTGGCTTTCTAGTTAGTCCCAATGTACAGTAGTGTAACATGCCAAAATGGATCTCATTTTAGAGTGTCTTGCATGTATGTGGTAGACATTGGGATGTATAGTAACACAGTCATGATGGTTTTTGTTTTTGTTTTTGCCTTATTCTTTGTTATCCTCATTCCTTTGCTATGTTTCATTCTATGTTATGCTCATTTCATAGGCAATTAGGTTTGAAATGGAAGAGTCTGTGTTTAGATAAACATGATATGCCAAAATTAGTTAATTCACCCCACTCTGTACCTCTGTGCCATATCTACAGTGAAATTGGCAAGCATTTTGCACTAGGGATCTCGTCGTTTCTGTTCCCCCACCCGCGTGCCAATACTCTGGTCTTCCTGAACCTCTCTACTACCGCTGTAGAAAAGCTGTGCACCCTTCAGCGTGTTTGACCTTCAGGCTATGATGTTGTTTTACTTGAGGTCCAGCCTTTGCAGAAACCAGGCAAAGGAGTAAAGCTGGTGTTGGGGGAACTGCAGAGAACATGCTCCTTTTAAAAGGGCAGCCTGTTGGCTAATAGCTCTTTGGGAATGTGGCCTCTGTTGCCAATCTCTGTCTCTCTTTTAAGAGAAGCTAGGATTTTTTTCTTTTTTTTTTTTTTTAACTGTGAAATAGCTAAATTGGTAAAGTTTTAGTGTTAGACATTACTAATTTTAAAAAAAGACATTAGATAAACCAAATAACATGTTTGCAGACTAAATCTGCCCTCTGGTTTCCAGTTGTGACTTTAGGCTGCAGATATTAAGGAGCATCATTGCCTAACAGCTTTTCCCATCTATCTCTTGGTTTTCCTCCAAGAGGCATGTGCGTGATCATATGTAGTTACTCATGACTATTTTTACTCATGACTATTTTTTGGCACCTTTCCTTATTCTTCCTTTCAGGTGTGATCCTGCAACCCCTTTTCCACTTTGTGCATGAATTATTTAAACAAAGTCCATTGTTGTCTTTGCACTTTATTTTTGGTTTTATTAACTGTGGGCATGTATGCGAGTGCATAATACTTGAGTCAGGAAGACTTTGACTCCCTCTATTCTTACACCTTTCAGCTCCTCCGTGGTCCAGCTTTTCTTCCATTCTGGTCAGAGGCACCGTTGGGTCTTGTTCACCATGCCTTTAGGTATATGATGAGCTTCATACCACGAAGGACGTCAAAAGTGGTCACCTGGCTGCTGCTATTTCTGTTAGCCATGTTGAGTAGGTCTTGATTAATGTGCAGGCAACGTTGATGGATAAATAAGAGGATTTATTTGTGTGCTGCATTTTGGTCAGTTCTTAATATAGGAAGCCAACTGTCTTTAGTTTCAGCAAGTCAAAATACGGGTTTTTTTCAGTTTAGGACAAGAAGTTACTTTAGCCAAATACCACTGTGTCTTGGCCAGTGATGCATAGTAATTGTTCTGTCTTGGCCTGATGGCAGTGAAATTTGTTCTAATGAGTGTTCTAATGCGATGTAAGATTTTCTCCAGTCTTAATTTACTACTTCTGCTTCTACCTCGATGATTTCCTTCCCGCTTCTTGCTTTCCGTCTTCTTGAAATAGAAAATGAAAATAGTATCCTGATTCCTCAGCTTAGTTCCAAGGACTGCAGTCCCCAAGCATTTGTTGTGAATCCTGGGCTTTAGCCCAACATAAGATGGTTTTAAAAAGCATGCTTGGGTGGGGCTAAGGGTATATAGTAAAATTATATTTCTGAACCGTTCCACTTCCCATGTAATGATGATTCTCAACCAGAGACTGGCAGTCAAAATCAAGTTAAGGTACTCTAAAATATGTCTAAGAAAGAGTGTACTTGTGTAGATCTCTGCCTTTTTTTTTTTTTCTTCCAGAAAAAGAGTAAAAAATTTGGGGTCATGGCCTCAAGAATGGCTTGAGGATTCCCTTCACCCTTTTTTTTTTTTTTCAAGTTCATCTGAGATTAAAGTAGTAAATGATAGTAAAACTTTCTTTCCTTGTAGGCTGATCTGGACTAGCATACTGCCTGTTACATAGTAGGTAGGTACTTTTCTGCAAGTCTTGCTAACAGTAATTTATATGTAAAAGTCTGCTGAGAAAGTTCTCTTAAAGAAACTTGCTCTTTTGTATGGGAAAAAGTTATAGCAAGAAATGAGTATGAAGAAGCTCTTAGCAATCCTAAAGCAGAAAAACTTCAGCTTGTGTTTCTTTGTAATTTTAAATTTTCATAATGAGGCAGAAATACAGTTTAATGTTTAAATGAGATAGCTGTGCACAATCTCCTATTACTCTCTAGCATTTTAAACATTAGTAAGGAAAATGCTTCATTTTTGCTCAAATATGTGTCTAAGTTCAGGTGTTTAAGTTAGAGGTGGTAGTTTCCATGGCAATGACTTTGCCCTTGTAGCTTTTTCTTAGCACAGTGTTTAGCATAGGTCATTCAGAGAGACTGTTATTCCTGGCTGTGGATTCTTAAAGACTGATTTGCAAGTCTTTGACTCCTCTGGGTGCAGGTGTGTTTTGGAGAAGCTCCATGAGGGGTGGGATACGAGTAGGATTTGTGCACCTTGTTTTCCAGCGTCTAGCACAGTGTGCTTGTCATGCCCTGTAAATCAGGGATGTTGCTTTTCTGGCTCTGGGTGTTTACTTCTCTCCCTGATACTATTCTGTATACCAGACCTTGGCTGGGCTGGGGGAGAGAGGTATTATCTTGTGGTATGCTCTCGGTTTTTCACAATAGTGGTAAGGCTAGCTTATTTTAAACTGTAATGTGCTCACAATCCCTGTCTTTCCCCCTATCTCTTACTCCCTGAGGCTTTGGTTGTTCTAACAAAGGCTTGTACTTCGAATTAAAAAAAAAAAATGCAGATTCAACTTGAAGCTTTAGCTTATAAGAACTAGTAGGTGTATCTGGAAAGGGATATGTATGTGTGTGTTGGTGGTGGACCATGACAGCTTACTGCAAGTCTACCTTCCTCTTTATTAACAGTCCGCGGTGACCTTAACTGGCTCCTCAAGGTATATAGAGTAGCATTGGAAAGTTTCTGCTTGGCAGGGAATGTAAAACCACATGAAAATTCCCATAAATTCATGGGATTTTTTTTTTTAACTCATCATCTTGAATTGCACTTGATGACATTGATGTTCTGTCTTTTTATGGATCTCTGTTCACATTTATTGCCGTGGAGGTAAAGGTGAGTATATGGGCTAATAGAAGCACACAGGAGTATTTGGCCCAACTCAGCGGTTTACAGAAGGCTTCCTGGAGACTTTGTGCCTCCTTTTTGTGTGCTGACGATATTTCCATTACCAGGAGAAAGGTAATGAGGCTGTGGGAAGCAGCCTGGGCATGGGAGCAACTGCCCGGAGTTTGCTGGAGCCTCCTGTGTGTGAGGTGGAGTGGTAGGCATGCCATGGAGAGCTCGGTGGGAACCAGGTTAGGTTGGGTGTCTCACTGCCGAGCTGAGATTTGCTTTGTAGGCAGTGGGGAGTCACTGAAGACCTGGAAAAGAGAAATGGTTATGGGATGCTGACCCTTTTAGGTAGACCACTGTAGCTGTGGAATGGAGGATGGATTGGAGAAGGGGTAAGCCTAGAAGCAGAAGACCTCAGTTAGGAGTCTTCAGACGGAGTCTCAGCACTGCTTTCAAATCCCAGTTTCTTTACTTAATAGCTGTATGGACTCCTGAAGTTTCGAAATCTTCATTTGTAAATTAAACATAATGTCTATAGCTCATAGTGTACAAGAAGATAAAGTGGGATTTTGTTTGTAAAATATCTAGCTTGAGGTCTTGCCTGGAATAAGGAATCAATAAATGGTTACTTTCTTTTCCTTTCCTACTTTTTCCTACCTTCTGTTGGTAGTAGGATTTATTAAATTCTACTACAAGAGGCACTTGGATAATCTGAACTTCTTTCCTGTAGGAAAAGATACCCAAATCCTGTGGAGAGTTTAGGAGGATGCCTTAGTTAATTTTATTATTATTTTTTAAATTAAATATTGTCTTAAAATCAAAGTTAGGGCAGGCTTAGAAAAAGAGTGTTCAGATTCAGGTCATTTTGAAAATTGTGACGGTAGGAAGATGGTAGGATACAGTACAGTTGTGTGTGGATGTGTGTGGATCATTTCCTTGATCTGTGGATTGTAGGAACTTGGCACCATGTGACCCACCTCAGTGTACACATTTTCAGTCTAGACTCTAGAGTACATTCATGGCTGAGACTTCTGCATGCCCAGTCTCTCCTGTGTGGAAGTGGAAGATGCTTGTGTCATCCTTAGAGTTCTTAGCCAAGGGAACAGTGAGGTAGCAGTTTCTAATTTTAAATATTAAAATTCCAAGAGGCTGAGCAGCTGAGCATGAGAAGACGGAGTTGGGGAGGATGGAAGGCATGTGCACACGCGCGTGCGTGTGTGTGTGCGTGTACACTTTTAAAAGTAAGGTAAATTAAAATAGACAAGGCTGTAACTTGGACGCGAAACATTTAGGCTGTTGGCACTCTGTATGTTCAAATGTAGTCCTTAGAGGTCTGGGGTTAAAAATTGCAGCAAGTCAAGTAAAAATTCTTATCCTCCTTAGTCACCATTTGTGGCTGTGTGCTAAATGTAGTTTAACACAGCATCTGCTTCAGAGGCCCTGCACAGGAGCTGACAGTCGTGGTTGGGCAAAGTCTGCATATTGCACTTTCTGTCCACAGTGTTCTCTTTTCATGTTAAGAAGCCCCCAACAAAACTGTACCCATGTTGTCCATAGACATGGGGGGAGGCAGGGGAGCCTAAACCTTAGCCTAAGAGATGGATAAGCAAATTCTCTATGGTAACATTTTAAAAGAGGCATCTTCCTTTGTCTAACAATAATGATACTAGCCCTTAGTAGTCACTTGGCACCTCAGAATTTGTGAAGTGCTTTGACATACTCTGTGACTAAATAATATGTATATAATTAAACCTTTTAAAGACAACAGACCCTTATAACCCCTCCCAACCTTACTAGAGTGGAAATAATTTAAAGGCTAGCTGTCTTTGTGGTTTGAGTCTTAAGAATTTTCCTATTTTAAAATGTAGCCTGTGGTATCATATGCACCTCCTTTCAATACTTCAGCTTATAGGAGATCAATATTGCTTCTCGTTAACTCTTGGAAATATATATGTAAATACATAAATAGGTTCTGTATGCACTTATATGCTCACACACCTCCCTCATTGTTCATTTATGCAGTGGGGGGACTTGCCCCCCCTGTACTTTTAGAAATCCTTAAGCATTTTATTTAAAATGTGCTTTATTTTGGTGATAGTAAGATAACTTGCAAAAGGGAAATCTTAAAGCTGACGTGTCACTGACAGGGAACTCCTTTCCTTGTTAGGTTATTGGGTGTATGTTCCCTCTATGGATATAATAAGCGGACAAGGTCTGAGGTTAAGAAAGAGGCCTTACCTGATCTGTAGTGTGTAGTATTAATTTTCTTTTTTTTCTTTTCCTTTTCCCTCCTCCCTCCCTTACTTTTGTTTGTTTGTTTGTTTGTTTTTTAAAGCATTAGCTCTTACACACATTAGGCAGGAGATTAACCAGAAATTTCCTTGGCAATTAACTGAATGTCAGTTCTTGCCCTCCCCGCCCCCTTCCCGTTTCTATCCTCTCATGAAATGTTGCAAATAACTAGGAGTTTAATTACGATAACTAGCCACAGATGTACCTAGGTGGTTTTGTTTTGTTTTGTTTTGTTTTGTTTTGTTTTGTTTGGGTTTGTATGTTTGTGTTTTTGTTTTTTTCCAGCTGGGATGTAGCTTTTAAAGAAAGCTGTCTTTTAGGGAGTAAGGGGAAGAGGTGGACCAAAGGAAATAAAGTATCTTTCTTAGTGTGAGTCTTGTTTTTTAAGATGCTCCAACTTTCCATACTAAATAATTCATAGTCATGTTTCTGAATCAAAAGTATACGTCTCTTGGGAATGTCAGTACTTTAAACATCAGCTGAAAAGAAAAATACATTTCATAGGCAAATACCAGTGAGATGATCTACATTTCAGAGAGGAAGGAAGCTTGGCCTCACGTATTGATCAAAGTTTACACTCCTACAGTCCTACAGTGGGCAGGGTGAGAGCCCATTGTTCCAGTCTCCACGGCACGCTAACAAAAAATGATAAGATTTTCTATGTCCAAAGGTAGCCGCTCTTTGTTTTCAGTTTCTCTGAAGTTAGAAGTACTTGTAGCCTCCCAACATTATTAAGGAAATACACTTTGTTTTGTTGATATTTTGGTATTAGCCACAAGGGGTTAAACACTAACTACATTTTTTGGCTTTCTGTCCTAAAAGTCTTGTTAAATAACAGTGAAGAGTAAAGTGCTAACCTTAGTGGCCAGATGGAGTATTGTGGTCCTTTATAACACTTGTGAGATAAAAATGTTTGTGACCATAAACCTTCCTTGTCTTATAGTCCATTTAAGACTAGGCATAGTTTTTCTTTTGGAGCTTGAATATGACTGTATTTCAGTGTCTGTATCCTACAGTGGAGCTGTTTTTAACCTGCCTAATGAAAACCCTCAACTACTGGGATTAATTTGAGAATTTCCAATCAGCCTTTCACAATTTGTTACTACCCTAAGGGGGTTCCCTTTAGCTGTGACTTTAGTGGAAGAATGTGAAGTTAATCCAATTTCTATGTTGATTACTATGTTAACTGTCTTAATTTAGCAATTCAAATTTATCTGCCTATACTAAACAAGAACTCTGCTACAAAACTGTGGGAGTAGTTGATTTTATTCTTATTATGCTCATATCTCTTTTTAGGTTATAGCCAAATAATGGCATTGGAAATTAATTAGGCCTACTGAGGTTAGAATGAAAGAATGAGGTTGGAATGATTCATCACTAGAAGGTAGTGTATTCCAGTTTATAACCAGGATTGAGTTAACCCCTGGCTCAACTTTCACTGTTTTGGAGGTGTATGAATGGCTCTTTTGAAGAATATAGATTGAAAAACTTACTTGATTGCACAAAATGTAATTTATTCTCATTACCTTCATGTATTTTTTTTTTTTTAACTTTTGGGAGGAACATTGAGATATTTTCTTATTTTGAATTCTGACAACTTCAAGCAGGTTCTCAAAGGTTATGAATCAATTCCTGATATACTGACAGCTTAGTAGTTTCATCTTTTATGTTACTCTGATTTTAAAAAATTTTACATTTACTGTTTGCAAAAAAAAAAAAATCAACAAAGTAAACTTTAAAGACTTTCTTTGCTTTATTCAGTGATTTATGAATTGGGCAGCATCCTGTCTAGCAGATAGAAAGGAGCTCCGAAGAACTGAACAAAATGGGAGACTTATAGGCAGAAGGGGACAGTGATAAGGAANNNGTGGATTACCCCATCTTTTTTGGGGGGACAGACTGGGTAGATTAGGCTAATTACCTCACTAGTGTTGACCAGGAAATTCCAGATTTACTAGGTGAAGGTTACATACCCAGGACGAGTTGAAACTGTAATTAGGTTAGATATTAAGTCTTGGTTTGCTTATGTGGAGCTTAGCACAAGTAACTCCATTTTGGACCTTTTTTTTATCTTTTAACAGTGCCTCCCCTTTGATCAGAGTCTCAGTTGAGACTCACTGAAAGATGTGATAAAATTTAAGGCATTATCACCACTCCAAGCTACTGCTCTGAAGTTCTCTTAAGTTTTTGTTGATCCTCTGTGTGGTATTCATAGGCCATGATAGGATTTTTTCTTAGTCTCTGTGATGTTACAGATCATTATTTCAGGTTCACAATTTTTAAGTCATTCTCTTGGTTACTTTTTTTGACAGTCCAGTCTTAGGGAGATCGTTTGCTTGATGCTTAGCAGCTGTGGACATGCATTTATAGCTTTTCAGAAAATATAGCATGTTAGGGAGGCTAACTGTGATTATTATAAGCAGGATAATTCCCATGTTTGGAGTATACTTTGGAGCCATGGTCTCCAAGACCCAAAGCAATCAAACTCAAGTAAATCAAAGAAAGAGACCCCATTGAAGGATTCACCTTTCTAAGTCAAGGAACTCTTATGATGATCTTAGTCACTGAGTTTCAACTTCCCAAGAAGTGTTAATCCAAGGTTAGTAGGTGGTTTTGGCCACAGCACAGACATCTCCTTGCTGAGCTAAAAGATAGTTAAAGGCTGTCTTAGTATCAAGAACGTCTTTGACCAGAGAGTCTAATTGTTGGGAACTTACTGTTTTAACAGCAGATTCTGCAGTACTTTGAAGAGTTAAGGAAAGGGCCCTGACCATATCCTCATTTTCATTTACTTCCAGCCAGGAGAGCGTTGATCTGCCAATGGAAGCTAATTTTGAATCATGAATGCCTCCTGATAATTTCCGTTTGAGTCTGTGGCCTGAGATAGGAAAAGTGACAGTCATGGAGGCATGTAAATTTTAGAGTCTGCAGACCACATAGGTGGGTTTATTCTGATAGCTTTGCCTTATGTCCCTTTCTTCATACAGAGCCTGGATCCAAGTTTGTCTGGGTTTGGAGTTGTTAACCAGAGACTGGGAAATAGACCCGGCATGGGGGGGGGGTGGATTGTGTGTCTCCATCCAGAACCATGGGCAGATTGGCGTTTTTGATGATAAATCCAGTATTCAGAGAGGTTACCCCTCTTAGCAGTGGCCTGGAACATATAGATGATGGTGTTATCTTTCCAGCCCAATGCTATGGTGAAGAAAGAAAGAGAAGATAAAAGGGTTCATGTTTAAAGTGTGAAGTCTTGATTCAGTGTCTTGGGAGGAAGCAGTCTGCATTGATGTCAGCTACTTCTCTTCCTTGGCAATTTGAAGGACCCCAGTGTTTGTACAGGATCACAGATGTCAGGCGAAGCCTTCTTTAGATGTGAAATGTGCGCCTGAGGTTTTAGTTCCTGAAGTTTGGCTGCTATCTGGGTATTGAGGAGGACCTGGTATAGTTCTTTCAAGGAGATTTTAGGGGCAGTCTCTGTTCTTAGTGATTCCAAATCAGAAAGGTGGGAGAAAATTTGAAACATTGGTTTGGAGAGTCATAGCCAAATATTTTAGGAAACTAGAATAATTTAGGACCCAGTCCAGTCTACAGGTATGTAAACTCAAAGACAATGGGATTAGACTTTAATATCAACAAAGGTGTAAACAGATTTTCTCTGTAGTTACCCCAGTTTTTTTTCCCCCAAAGGTAATCACAATAAAACTCATTTGTTTGTGTTAAACTTGGCTTGACGTAAGTGCAGCAAGAAGAGTGGTTGGATGACCAAATATGCTCTTTTTAAGATACCTTTGCTGGAACTTTTCATAAGGAATCATACATCGAACTCTGAAAAACCTGGAGACCAGGAAGCCAAGCTAAGGACTCCTTAGCACATCTTACCTCCTATAGTACCATTCCACCCAAAGCTTTGGTAATTTGGTTAGTGTTTCCTGTTGTGTCCTGGTGCAAGGAGAACTGGTTCTTACTAAATTTATGTAAATATCTATATTGCCATGAAAAGAATACTCAAGAGTTTCTGAATTTTGGAGGGATTTGGTAGGGAGAAAAAGTAAATATTTCCTCCTTGTTTACAATGGTATGCTTTACCAAATTGCTATAAGTCATAAATAGTTTAAGAAAAAAGGTTTTCTTAAATCTATGAAATCAAAATATGAGGAACAGCAGTGTTTTCAAACGAAAAGTCCTAAAGTTTATAGTTCTTCTCTATTAATACTTGTTCTGCTTAAATCCAGTTTTCCCATTAGTTCTGGTGATTTTTACCCAGTTCAGTTTTATGATCTTACTGTTAACAGAAACTTGTACTTGTCATAGTGCTTTCCATGAATCTCCTTAAAGATGAAGCACTTTTACAGGAACCCTTTTGCAAAAGCATCAGAGTAAAACAGTAACTCCACAAAGGACAAAAGGCTTAAAAATGATTTCATGTTTAAAAGATCTGATGAGTGTTCATCATAATGGAATTGACAAGGAAATTTGGTTATTTTTGTAATATACGATATCTTAAGATAATAATTGGAATTATGACTGATAACATTTTACTAGGATATATCAGATTTCTTGTGGTTTCATATAATTTCTGGAGTTCTTCTAACGTATATCTATACAAATACAACATAACAAAGCTTGGTATTCTTGACAGTGCTTCCTTCCCGTGTAATTTTATCACGAGTCTAATTTAACATTTCCCTTTTTATAAGGAGAGAAGCCATATCTTTTGAGATGTTTCTGGGACCCTCCTAAAAATCCCGAGTTAGTTTGAGGTCAGAAAGACATCATTTAGAATTTGATTTTGTGAAGTTTATCAAAACTATCAAAAAGGTTTTATTTTCTTTTTAAAGATTTTATTTATTTATTTATTTGGAAGAAATAGAGATAGCCTGCGAGAGAGGGAACACAAGCAGGGGGAGTGGGAGAGGAAGAAGCAGGCTTCCAGCAGAGGAGCCTGATGTGGGGCTCAATCCCAGATCTCCAAGACCGCGCCCTATATGCGCCCCTATCAAAAAGGTTTTAAAATGCTTGGTCAAGTAGGATCATAGTCACTTTGAAACAATACTTACTTATCCATTTAACCATAGTGATGATTAAAGATTTGAATACAAAATCAGAAAGTTAAATAGTTAAAAAAAAAAAAAAAGAAAGAAAGAACCCCCCCCCCCCAATAAAACAGCTCTTTTAATATGGAAGACTGAGATTTCAAAAATAAAGACCTGATAAAAATGACATGAAACACAGGGAATTATTTTGACAAGACACAACATCTTTGTTTTCCAGGGAGAATGCTTACAAGATAAAAACCTATCACAATTGCTTATCAGGAGCAGACTAGTAGTCCCAAGAAAACTTCGTCCTTTTAGCAGATGAAGGAAAATTGAGGGCTAATTTGACATAAGTACACTACTGATTTTAAAGCTTACTTTTATAACCCTTATAATAAATTGATTTACTTTTAACCAACTGATCCAAACAAGGTAAGGTTCTTTTTCTCTCTTCCCTACTTTCTATTTAATTTGTCCTTTATTTTCCCCTTTTCTATTATGAAATAACCAATTTTACTTTGGGAAAATATATTTCATTTTCCCTTAACAGAAACGCAT
The DNA here is from genome assembly GCF_017311325.1 of Ursus maritimus. Lineage (NCBI taxonomy): Eukaryota > Metazoa > Chordata > Mammalia > Carnivora > Ursidae > Ursus > Ursus maritimus. Next base: position 15,765,560 of record NW_024424119.1, on the reverse strand, counting down.
CTTCAAACCTCATGTCTTTTCTAGTCAGAACAAACGTACAAAACCTATATTCTACTTTCCTTGAATACATAGTTGTTTCTCTTATTATTTCTAGTCATTTTAATTTTGTATGTTAGAATTCTTAATGCTTAAAAACCTTAATTTCTAGTAAAAAGAAAGAAGTACACAACTGTTAATTGTCTTTTAGCATTAGCATTCTGTGGCTTTGCAAATTTATACATACTTTTTATAATTTTTGGAAACATATGTTTCTCATAGTAAATTTCTCAGCATGGCACAAAACGTGTTTACTAATAGGCCCAAAATATCTCTAGTTCCTCTGTAAAGGAGGCCAAAAGTGGATAAGCCTATTTTTAGCAATTAATGTTCTTGTGTTTTATCATATTTGGAAATGATTTTGAAATTTAATGACTATTCATCATTTAATTTAACTTAGCAAAACTGTAAGATTTCAGGTTACCAAGAAGATTTGGGGAGACTATTAAAAAATTTACCTAAAAACCCTTTATTTTGCATATATCTCTTTAATTTACTTGTTCTCAGCAATTATGCTTGGATTACTTATGAAAATTTCATCATACCAAGTTATTTTTCTTGCTGACAAGTTTTGTAACAGAAAACATGAACTTATTTGACTAATAAATCCAGGTAGAATAAAAGTTGTATATCTGCATTATATTCAGTGTTGATAACTCTAAAGATATGTTTATTTTAATTAAATCTACAAAATTAAATTAGCTTTAGGAGCGCCTGGATGGCTCAGTCGGTAAGCGTCTGCCTTCAGCTCAGGGTGTGATCCCAGAGTCCTGGGATCGAGCCCCACATCAGGCTCCTCCACTGGGAGCCTGCTTCTTCCTCTTCCACTCCCCCTGCCTGTGTTCCCTCTCGCTGGCTGTTGCTCTCTCTGTCGAATAAATAAATAAAATCTTTAGGGGCGCCTGGGTGGCACAGTGGTTAAGCGTCTGCCTTTGGCTCAGGGCGTGATCCCGGCGTTATGGGATCGAGCCCCACATCAGGCTCATCCTCTATGAGCCTGCTTCTTCCTCTCCCACTCCCTCTGCTTGTGTTCCCTCTCTCACTGGCTGTCTCTATCTCTGTCAAATAAATAAATAAAATCTTTAAAAAAAAAAAAAATTAAAAAAAATAAATAAATAAATTAGCTTTAATACTGAATATTTTCCCAGCTCCACATGAACTGGAAAAGCATTCAGGTTAGTTTCTGTTAGGTTTCTGAGAATTTTAGGAACACTATAATTCATATCAGCACTTTGTTTTCTTAAAGTCACTTACATAGAATTCTTTTACAGATTAATTTTTGGCAATACCGTCTGGAGGTAGAAAATACCACACATGTATAATGTATGTAGACACACATAACATGTAGATACACATAAACACATAGATGCAAACAGAGACCATATAGCTTCTATTTTAAAATTACTGCTATTAGATATAATAATACAAAACTCACTAGTTATGAAAGAAGTTGGATCTAAGTTGCTTTTCTTTTAGGTGAGATAAATTGAGTTATTGCTCAAATGGTAAAAGCTTTTTACTAATATTGCGGAGAAGACATTTAAAAGAATTTTTCATTTTGTCTAAGTTTTAATTTTTTCCTCTTTCGTTGTTGTTGTTTTGATAGGAGTTATCTTCCTGAAGTTTGTCCATTAACTTGGCAGAATTTTTTTCTTTTCTTTTTTTTTTCATGGTCTTGTAACCTTTTTAGAGTAGAAAGACAATTTAGACAGGATTACTAGAATGAGTGCTTGAATAAAGGATAGAAGAGAGCAGTAGGAGTTGGCATTCATCTTATAGTCTTTTGTTTTAGACATCTCTTACATCTTTAATTTGTCATTAGCTTTTTACAACGAATCTTTCAATGAAGCTATTTTGGAATCTTGAAACCTTTTGGAGGCTTCTGCATATCAGTTAAAATAGGTATCCCATTATGTTTGCTTAATCTGGGAGCCCTTACTTAGTGTACCTCTTAAGTGATTTTACTAATTGGAACATTTCTCATAATGGCCACTGTAATTTCCCTGATGGGCCTGGCAGCAGTTTGGTAGGACCCTTAACCACAAGTGGAGTGCAACTCACATTTCTGTCCAGCCATATCTGCCTCGAATGGGGTGCAACCCATATTTCTGTCCTGTAGTATTTTGGGGCCCTTAATCTGATGATTACCAAGCTAACTTCTCAGGACATAACACAATGAACTTCTCTAATTCTGGGTTATTTTTAGTAAGATTTTGTTATTTATGTAGATATTTACAGCTTCTGGCATCATAGTTCTTAGACCTTAAAATAAGCAGGTATGCTGGATTATGACTTGCGTAACTTTTTAGAATTTAAGGATCCTCTTTATTATTTAGTTTTTAATTTTTAAAATTTTATTTTATTAAAACTTTTTTTTTTAAGCGAAGACTGTGGATCTCTTGGAGCCAAACTGATAGCTGGAAGGGATGTGCATCTGAGTTGGGAATTTTGTGATGTTTTACAGTGTACATCATTGCATGGAAATTTTCTTAAGGTTGGCATGTGACCCTAGTATTAATTCAACCTGTTACTTAATCAGCTAGCTTATCCTAACACAGAAGTCTTTGAGTGGTCTGACAGCTTTTAAGTGCTTTACCTGTACCCATCAATTTTTGTGGCCTTCCCCCCACCCAGATTCCCATTAACAATAGCCTTTATCTACACAAACAAGACAAATGGGCACCTTAACACATTGGCAGTAACCAAGAGCTGTTACTGGCCAAGAGAAGGCCCTGTGTACACCATCAGCAATTCCCAACCTGGAACTGGGGAACAGACTGAACCAGCAGACTTAAGAATGAGGAGTGTGTACTGGACTGGGTTTCCAAAAAGGGTAATTGTGGACTGAACCAAGGGCAAAGGGCTTGGGTTCCTGGTGGAACCATCTGCTAACACAAGCTGACCTTCAGGCAGAGGGTGGTGTTCAAAAGTAAGAGGAACTTAACCATGGCCGTTGGGAATGGTGAGAAAGACCCAGAACTCAAGGGTTCTGCAAGTACTACTCCTGTGTTTTTATTGTCACTGGATGTCATCAGAAGTTCACTTTGGATCTTGTCACTGCCACCAAATCAAAACAAACAAAAACAAAATTCAACTGAACAAACTTCAAAGATCTTACTGGCTTTATCCAGCAATTCCAGAACTGGGCAACATCCTATCTAACAAACAGAAAGGAACTCCAAAGAGTGAATAAGGTGGGAATCTTTTATAAGCAGAAGTGGGCAGGGACAAGGGAAAAGGGGATTACCTCATCTTTCTTTGGGGGACAGAAGGCGTCTATTAGGTGGATTACCTCACTAATGCTGACCAGACAATTCCACATTTACTAGTTTTAAGGTTGTATTCCTGGGATAGGTGGAACTGCCATTAAGTTAGGAATTAAGTCTTGGTTTGCTGATGTGGGTCATAGCACAAGTTACTCCCATTTTTAAACTTTCTTTTTTAATGTATTAAATGAATCACTGAATTCCTCTCTAATGAATCCATGCATAAAATAAATAACTCTTGATTTAATATTCATAAACTCAGTTTTCATGTGTTGAATTTCCTCCTGCTAACCCCTTAAGACAACTTTCTATAGAAAGCCATTCCTTTGCTTAATCATCTTACATTCTTAGTGCCCAGGTCTTAATAAATGGCATTGGTGGTTGGTGAACCTGTGAGCAGGTAGAATCAGAACCTATTTCTTGATCATGGATTTAAACAGTTTAATGATGTAATCAAAGTAGCACATTACTAATGTATTTTCTTCTGGGTATATCCTCTTCTCTGGTGTCTCCCTGGATGGAGTCCGTCTTTCTATATCATGGTTACTGCAATTTTTTTTTTTTTTAAAGGCAATTGTTTTTTGATAGGTCTTCCTGTTTCCAAAATTGCAGAGTCCTCCCATACAATCATACGTGTTTATTTTTACAACAGTCACATGCTGTTGCTTTGCTGAAAATCTTATGGTGGCCTCTGATGGGGTTAAGACATACTACCTTAAAATACAACACCTTGGCATATTGAATATCTTGAGTTGAAGGAGTTTGAGAAAACAGAAGCAGAAAGGTCACCCTGCCCACCACCCCCCTTTTCCCCTGAAACAGATTCTAAAACTCTATATGTGAAAGGTATCCACATAATACAGGGAAGAAGGAAGACATTCTTATCATAAGACACAGGGAATTTGGGGCTGAGAAATTAGTGCACACAACCCTGTTAAACTAACCCTTCTCTTCCCAGTCACTTCATCACCTAATACTCTAGCCCCAACCCCCTTCTCTTGTCAGTTCTTCACAAATTTATTCTCTATCTAAAAGGTGTAAAAGCTTCCTGTTCTAGTCACTATTTTTGGTCTTCATTTTCTTGTGAAGTCTCCCACATACATGTAAAAGTTTGATAAGATTTGTATATTTTTCTCCTGTTAATCCGTCTTTGCTAGTCTAATTTTCAGACCCAGCCAGGGACCCTAAGAGAGTCAAAGAAACCTAACTTTTCCCTACCTCCAAGACCCTGTATGGTCTGGCCTTATTACCTCTTTGACTCCTCTCCCTCTCACTTCTTCTAGTTTCATTCTGGGTGGTCTCTGCCTGGAATGTGCCTCTTCTGGATATTCCCATGGGGATGTATTTGTTTACTATTACATCTCTAAAAAATAACCATTATCTTGGCACTTAAAACAACGTGATTTTATTACTTTCCAGTTTTGAAGGTCAGAACCCCCTGAAGTCGGGTCTCACTGGACTTTGATCAAGGTGTTGGCAGGACTGCATTCCTTTGGAGTCTGTAGGGAAGAATCTGTTTTCCTTGTCTTTCCAGCTTTTTGAGGCTGCACACACTCTTTGGTTGGTGGCTGTCACCCATCTTCAAAGCTAGTTGAGTCTTTCTCACACTCTGTTACTCTGACACTGACTCTCTAACCTTCCTCTTACAATTAAAACAACTCTTCTTCTTACATTGGCCCTACCTGGGTAATGTAGAATATTCTTCCCATCTTGGAGTGATTTGATTAGCAGCCTTAATTCTCTCTGCAATTTAAATTCCCCTTGTCATGTAACAACATATTCACAGATTTCAGAGATTAGGATGTGGCCATCCAGGTGAGCTATTACACCCCCTCCTCCCCAGTGGCTAGTTTATATCTCCTCCAAACCTTGCTCACCTTCTTAAGGATGCATACTGTTTAATATTGGAAACTACCCCTCTTTACATTTTCAACCCCTGCTCGGCTCTACATTTTCTTTTATTCCAAAGCTCACTTCTTTATAGCTGTTACACTGTTTTCTTATATATGTTCATTTGTGGTCTGCTGCACACACCTGTTGAAAATGTACACTCCAGGATTCATCTTCATTACTGTATCTCAAGTACCTAAGACAGTCCTTAGGTTATGGGAGTTGCATACAAATGTTTGATGGATGCATGATCGCATGAATGAATGAACAATGTGTGAAGCTTAAGCAAATCTTTCTCACCAGAGCTTTGCTTTTCTCTTGCCCAGCATGGATGCCTGAAACGGACATAGAATGAAGGGAAGGACTTGGGACTCCTAAATTCATTAGCTTTACTCTCTAAGCTCAAAGGTTTTAATCCCGCCAGCTCTTACAACTACAAAACCTCAGAAAGAGTGGCGTTGGAAAGACTCTGTAGTTTGTAGGAGCCATAAAGGGCCAAGAGACAGAGAAATGTTGGTTTCATTGCCAAAGAACATTCTCCCTGTGACTCCTGCAGCTGTTCGTTGTATTGTCTCTGGCAGCTCTTGGACCCTTGTTAGCCCCAAGGCCAAAAATCTGAGCTTGACAAGGCTGAGGAATCCATAGAGCCTGCAAGGCAGCTAAAATGGTCATGGGGGTCGGGTGGGAATTGACAGGGATTCTTGGACTGAGGGAATCACATGACGTTTAAAACCACAAACCTTTATTATTTTAGGAAGGACAAAGGAAAGTGAAGAGGTTTAAAGAAAACAAACTGGTGGCTCATTCCTGTAGTTGACACCATCAGCCCCATGATTTTAGTGCTTGGTTGAGTTCTTCCGTTGCTTAATTCAGTAAAGCTGAAATACATCCTGAAAATGCATTTTAGTGGGAAAGATAAAAAATTATTATGTGGGAATGGTGTCTGCTAGGTAGGTAGCCCCATCAGCTGCTTACCCAGCTCTCATCTGTAAGTTCTCATTACTCCGCTGATTATTTCCAATGCTTTAGCTCCCAGCCTTGCATTCCCCAAAGGAAAATGCTTTTGGGACAAAGTTTCTGTCTTTTATTTTGGTAGTTTCTCCTCTTAAACTTTAGAGACAAATGCCTTCTGTTCACCTTGTAGCTTGGTTTTTAGAGAGGTTTGTGGTTACAGGAAAGACTTGGCACTATCCTGATTCTGTCCTGGTGCTCTGCTACTCAAGGTATTGAGAGCTCACTAGCTTGCAAGGAAGTGTCCAGACCAACGTCACTTTATCCAAGCTGGACCTTTCAAAGTGTGAGAGAAATGCTCGCCCTGAGCCCTGGCCAACGTTCTTTTTAGAGATGTTGCCTTTTTTATTTGGGTAAACATTCTAGTCTGTATCGCATTAAAACTGTTTGAAATCCATAGCTTAGTTATGATGCATTTTTAAACACTTTTGTGTTATAAAATGTTTATTTTTTTTTTCCACATCCACCTCTGCTTCTGCCATCTTTCTGAAGTTAGACCCAGATTCCAGATGCAACATCTTTGTAACCTAGCTGGCCAGAGGTTGGAGCACATTTATACCATGTTTTTGTCTTGGCATCCAGCTTTTTTGTAGTTGGCAATATGGCATGATAGAGTCTTGAAATACTTGAAAGTACACAAGTGATCACTCAAGATAGTTTCTCTTTGTTATGCTGTTTAACAAGAATTTGGATTTTAGTGGGTAAGGGTGGCTAATGGAGTGCGCCAAAAATTGAAAATATGCTTTCATAATTATCTCTGGTTTGAAATACTTGAGGTGGGATAGAAAAAAGCTACTGAGTTTGGATGCATTTAGGGAGGTCACTGCCCTTTCATGCGCAACTTTTCAAAAAAGAAACTGTTTTTATCCTTTGGTATGTTTTCAGATGCTTAGTCTGGTACAACCAGGGATGTAGATGTGTGGAGGGTATGGCTGGGGGCCTTCCAGACACATGGAATTGCATGAACAAAGCCGGAGAATGTATGGCTTTGCATGTACTGCAACTGTTTGAGGAACAAGGAGTGGTACAGATTTTTAGGTGCTTAAATATGTCGGCTGATAAAAGAAGTTTATTATTAAAAGAGGGTCTCAGATGCTTATACTGTTTATACCAAGTAGTTTGTACTTAATTTGATAGACAGCAGGGAGCTATTGCAGGTTTAGGAAAATCCATTAGGGAGTTGTAGTGTTAGTGTGCATTAGGATGATGAGGGGCCTTTGGGAAGTCTATAGTTCAGTGGTTCAGATGATAAAACATGAAGGCCAAGATTGGATGGTAAGCATGACAATGAGGTCCACGCAGATGACAGGCCTCACTAGGGGATGTGCGGTGGTCTCTCAGTGGTCCTGCTGTGACTTTAACCTGCAAAGGTCTCTTCCCCAAATCAGGTGGGATCTAGGTCTTGGAAACCCTTTTTTCCCTTACAGACATTGTATTTAATGAGAATTCTCAGAATATATTTAGGATGTTTTCGATTAGCAGTCTATCTTGTTTGGTGGCTGTCTGTAAGAGTTTGAAAATAGGGAACTGATGAACCTTAGTTTTCAGAACTCTGTATTAGGAATTTTGGAAAACAGGGACTTTGGTTATCTCTCATGTGACCAGAAAATTGTTGGTTCCAGATAGGAGAAATCAAGCTATAATGCTGGTTTCCTAAAATCCACCACTATTAAGAAAATTTAGAAGTTAAAGTACAGACGGCCATTTAAGTGAAAAAGGAAAAAAAAATCAACTTAAAAAGTCTTTGTGGAGTTTTGGAAGTTAACTGAGTGAATGCGAAGAAGACACAGAAGCCGCTCCCTGCTCCCGTAAAATCATGATTCCACCAAACTAACACCTCATCATTATCTCTTGGAGCCCAGGGAAAGTTTAGAATATTCTAGATTGAGCTATGCCGAAGTGCCTTTCATAAATTACTACATGGAGAATAACAAAAGAAAAAGCAGTCTTAACTGGCACAATTGATGTCTAAATTAAGATATGAACATATATTGAAACATTATTTTTTAAGCTTTAAAATGAATGGTTCTGTGTTGCTGGAATGTGGCCTTCCCCTCCCCCATTCCAAAGAGTTTCAGAGCCAAAAGAATCTATAAATAGTGCAGGCCCGTTGTCTGTGGTAGATTGAGTAGAGCAAAATCGCCTGTCCTTAAGTGAAGGGGAAGTAGCTTTACATTTTTAGTAACTGAATTGTTGGCCAGCATAAAGGTAAGGGCCATGTGAGCAACTTATTTATAACTTTCCATAAAGGTATGTGTCTGCCTCAAGCAGAGAAACTGTCTGGGGTGCTTGAAATGTAAAAGTGCAGTAGAATCATTTTCCATACACAGCCTTCCTAGCTAGTTGGTGCAATAAAGTGATTGTTCACATTCCTGGGGCTTTCAGAAAGAGGGGTGTCAGTAGATTAGTTTATTAGTGTCGCCTCCTATGGAATAGAAGGGACTGAGGCCATTAAATGTGAATCTGTGGTTTTATGTAGTGAAAAATGTTCAGATACCAATTCCAGAGGGTATTCAGGACATACATTTAAGCTTGGTTTTACCTCTTGGGGGTGGTCCTACCTATTCTACCCATGTGGTCTAACCACAATTAGGTTCTTGTCAAAATATTTCATGGATGTAAAAGCACTTTATTTTTTCACAGGTTTAGTTCAACTATAAGTAGGTTTTTTGGGTTTTTTTTGTTTTGTTTTGTTTTTTAAATAAAAAACTTAGAATCAGACTGAATGATAACAGTGGGAGAAGGGAAGAAGTGTAAAACATTTTCATGGCATCCTATAAAGAGTATGTTAAACCCTTTTTATAGATGCCAGAAAATGGAATCCATTGTTACATGTTAATTAATGTCATCACTCGCATCAAGAATATATCACTTAAAACCAGGTTTAACTCTAAGGATGAAATTTTTATAATTTTAAATACCTAAGTAAAAGATGTTTTTGGCCCTCCTTTGTTACTCCTTGTCTGTTTTCAGAGACTGAGTTTTTCTGAATATTGTGTTGACCAGTTAAAGGATCTGCATATATGGCTAAAATGTAAACTTTGGCTTTTGTGCCAATACTGTGGCTCTGTTTAGTATTTGGGCAAGTTGTAATAAGTGGTAAATGGCTCATTAACTATATTGGAGGCCTCATAGCAGCACTAATTTCAAATCGTGCTGCGTTTACAATTTACATATTAAAAAAACGTTCACTTGATTTCGTTCAGGGACAAAGCTGACATCCTATATAAGCATTACTCCAAACAATCCTATTTATTGGTCCAATTATTTCAATCGAAAGATGCTGGTTTACTGCCTCTTAGTATATGTGAGCAATTCTCAGTGAAACTGTTAGAGATCAGTTGGACGGTAGTGGCAGAATAACCTCACAGGGTTTCGATTCACTTTTAATTTTAAGTCCCAAGATTAAGGATCATTTATAGTATAATGTAACAGTGTGGGCAAATATAGTTTCCCTTAATGCCTTTCTGATATTTTGGGGAAAGAATGCTTTTATGCAAAGCATTCACTTATGAATTGCATGACTGCCTTTTCTCACTATAAATTTCATTCACATTTCCTTCCTTCTCCCACATCCTTAAGAGACAGGACAGCATGCAGTGTTTTGCTTCATTTTGTTATTTAAAAATTTTTTTGAGATGTGGTTTAAGGTAGTTCTTCAGGATAGATGTCAAGGTAACTAGTTAATACTGTTTGAAAATCAGGCTCTTAATTAAAAATGCTTAATTTGTGCAAGAAAACTACATGTTAAAATGAATTTGGAAAGATTAGATTGGAATTGCCTCAAATTCAATTAAGCCACACTGCATGGACGTGCTGGGAATATCAATACAATCACTGTAAATTTTGTACAAACTGATTTGTTGCATTATCTTGCTCATCTAACATACGGTACTTTTTGTGTCCATATTGCAGACGGCAACTCCAAACTAACATGGCAGTCAGACTGTGTGATGTGGCTTCTCTGCTTAGAAGTGGTTCGTGGGCAGCAGAGCCTTGGACTGGGGTCTGTGGGATTTTTCTTAAATTCTGTAGGCTACTTTTTTTTTTTAGCATGTTGCAGGAGTGCTGAGGCCATACCAAACACTTGAACTTTTCATTTGGCATACTAATTATTCTTACATTTAACCTATTGCGGTATGGCCATCATTAGGACTTAAAGCACATTGCAATTTTAACCATAGTGGTATATGTAGCATCAGAACCATGCTTTTGTATGTAACTTTTTATAATCTAAATTAGGATTTAGTGCAGACTCAAAGAAAAGAGTGACAAGCTTTTTTTTCAAAAAAACAAAAAAGTTTTGGTATGGTCTGAATACTAAGTTACCGTAATTCTTTACATTCTGTTTACTATGTATTTTTTTGGTTACTAAATTTTGAAGTTATTTACAATTCCTGATGCTCAAAAAAAAATTTGTTGAAATTGTAAATCTGGCTGAAAATTATTTGCCCAGTAACTGTTGAAAGAGTTTGCATTCTGTGAACAGTTGTGTTGAGCCTATCAATGGAATATGCATTATTTGTAAAATATAGCACATTAGTATCATTTTATTCTGAGCAGATGGTCCTATAGCTGAGAGATGCTGTAATTTTCAGCACACACAGCCTACTGCAGCTGTTCACTTGAATGTTGGCTTAGGAGCTCATTCTTGCCACCTGAACATGGAAATAAATGTGCAATTAAGTGAGGAGTGTTTGTTGTCCTTGCTAAATCCTGCTAATTTCAGTCAATGAACACTTTATATTTTAGATGCCATCCCAATGAGTTAAATTCAAATCTCATATTTGGGGTTCATATAGTTTCTACACATACCCTAACTTTTGAATAGCAGTTTGTTTTAATTGGCCTTGGCCACTGTCATCTTGCAACTCATTGTTTTCATAAATGCTGGGCAAAGGTTAATCCCATGAGTTTTGCTGTGGAAGGTGACCCACAGCTAATATTCTACAGTCTTGGAACAGTTATGCTTCATTAGGAAATTTGAAAACTCCTTTCTCAGTTTCAGATAAATTTGTTAATTGTAATAAAATGCATATCTTGAATTGTTTCAATTTTTTTTTTTTTGCAGATTTCTAAAGATTTCTTTACTTTCCCTTCCTCTTTTAAGTATTCTCTAAGAACACTTACCCAAGAGAGGTAGCATGCGCTTGTAGAAAAACAAAAACAAAACCCATTTCTTTGAAAAGGAAATACAGTCATGGAGGGTATTATAGGTTGTTTGATATTTGATAGGTAGTCTGGATTTTGTCTATTTTTTATCACGATAACACGGATTCTTGTCCAGTCTGACCAGTCTTAATCTGGTCAGTTGACCAGTCTCAATCTATCCTATGCTGCCTTCTTTTATAAACATCTCTTGGCAGTAGAGATTTCTTCCTATATGCTTATCCACTGTTGTGCCCTTTTATTTTTCTTAGGCAATATGCTTTTTAAAAGACTTTTTTCTCTTGTAACACTCTTTCCCTCGACTTTGCTTTTTAAAAATTTTGCCTTAAATTCTTTGCCTTTTATATGTTAGAGAACTTCCCTAAAACTAGCATTCCATCAATTCAGAATTGTCAGTTTTGAGAAGTAGTTCTTTGTGGAGATGAGAACTGTATTGAATGAAATATAAAGGATAATTCTTTCAGTGATGCTTTGATTTTTGGATTCCCCCACAATCTTGGCTGTCCAAAGTAGATAGCTATGGGAAGATGGTTTTAGAGAATCTGGGGCTGTGGTTTGTGACTCTTTTGCTCAAAGGGCATAGCACTGATTTTTGGGGAAACTAGATCCAAATTTGCTTAATAAGTAGATTTTTAGAGTAGCCTGAACAGTTTGAGGCCATTTTCCCCAAATCTGCTATTTATCCTGTATATGGAGTTTATAGGTACTTTATTACTTGCATTTCAACAGGCTTAAGTGCTCAAATGAAAATTCCTTGGGCTGGTCTGTTTGCAAAAGTTGAAATATTTATGTTGTTGTTTTGGTGAACTGGATAGGTTTTTGTTTTTGGGTTGGTTTTTTTTCTTTTCCTTTTTTTTTTTTTTCCCATTTAAAGGTAGAATCAAGGCAAAAACGCCATATTGAATTGTTCGGGGATTCTAGTTTGATGCTGTAGACCAGTTGCTTTGTTGGTGATCTTTGGCTGCCAAGGTTGACAAGAATGGCTTGTTAGATTCTACAAGGTACACTAAGTACTCATAGCTTCTTTTCCAAGTTATCCTACAAATCCTTTTCATGCCCTAACATTTGACATCTGATATTTTTCTTATTTCTTACCAACAGAAGAGGTATAAGATATTGTCAATCAAAAACATTTTCAATATGTAACCAAAACAGTACATGTTGACAAATTTATATTTTTTAAAGTACTCTTGCTCCTTGATTTTAAGTTAATGGATCTCTGTCCATTTTAGAATATTGAAACTCTTAGGCTAACTGAAAAATCTCTTCGGAGTTTGGAAGACCATTTTTTTGTTTGTTTTTTTGGTAGCATGTTAAGCACTTCTGTTTTGTAGTATGATTTTAGTCAGGGTTTAATTCTGTGCCCTTTGGTACTAAATTTCCTCAAGTCTTTGGACACTGCAGGTGAGTAAGGGTATGTGAATAGACCCAAAATGCGGTCCTAGAGAATGTTTAACATTTACAGTGTGCTTTTTTATGCATGTATGGAATATGTATGTGAAAGTATAATTGTGAACTTAAATTGACTAGCTTAACATATGAAGTATAAATTAGCATAGGTGTTACACTTTTTGTTGAAGCTTTATTGTAATTTCAGCAGAACGACTTGTATTTAGTGACAAGTATTTACATTCTTGTTTGGAATCTCTAATAGTTTGTGAAATATGAATTCTGACATTTCTTGTTTTCTCTGTTTTTAGCAGGTAATTGCTGCCATGGAAACACAACTGTCTAATGGGCCAACTTGCAATAACACAGCCAATGGTCCAACCACCATAAACAACAACTGCTCGTCACCGGTTGACTCTGGGAACACAGAGGACAGCAAGACCAACTTAATAGTCAATTACCTTCCTCAGAACATGACACAGGAGGAACTAAAGAGTCTTTTTGGGAGCATTGGTGAGATAGAGTCCTGTAAGCTTGTAAGAGACAAAATAACAGGTATGCAGTTTTATATAGGTTACTCACCTTTAAAGGATTGTGTTTCAGGGTGTGAGAAAATATTAAGTTTACTGCTTATAGATCGTTCAGTGCTGCCGTTTTACCCATCTAGATATTCTCTCTCTTATGGACTACATCAGCAGCGTGAAACTTAGTCTTAAGAGCTTTGTTTTCCTTTTAAAGCATAAAATATTTTTATGGGCAGGTTATATTATAACTAGACTTTTATATATCCTGTACTGTACAATAACATCTTTGAAAAATGTTTTAGAAGTGTGTGTATGTCTGGGACGGAAAGTGTCATGTTGACCTTTAGTTTTTAGTTTTCTGAGTTTATATGATTTAGCATTTTAACAATGAGATACAAGAAGCATCTTCTGTTTGGGAGAAGGGATAAACCTCTTAAAATGTCTTCCTTTAAGTCTGTATGGTTTTGCTTATAATATATTTGACAGAGTAAATAGTAATATTCACATTGTCAATGTATAAATACTTGCACTGATATAACGTGAATGTAGCAAGATCTTAAGTTCTCTTCCTTGACAAGAAAAGGAAAAAGTGGTGTATGAGTGTTCCTCTTATCGTAAAGATAAAAATGAAAAGATGAATAATTTGACCTTTGAATACTACATTGTTGAATATTGGGTAGTGGAAAATGTCCTTAGTATTTTGTAAGATTCAACTAAATATTTAGAATAAGCCAAAACCCTAAATGAGGACCATGTTCTTGGGATACAAGGGTCAATGTTTCCTGCAGGAGTTGTTCTCAAACACTGAAAATGTATGAAGTTAAGTGTAGAAAGACTAACTTTCTCATGTTATTGTTAAATTTGAGTGATGGTGTATTTTAAATTCCCTTATATGGCTTATAACTCAAACTATAAAAGCTAAATATTTGGAATAGGCAAAGAATACCTAAAGGCAGTAAGAAGAGTTTGACCAACAGTCTGAACTTTAGTCCTATGACCTTGGACAAGTCAACTCTTGGCTTCAGGCCTCCCTTGGTAAAATGAGGTAGAGGGCTAAGAAAGGGGTCACACTAGGTGATTTCTGCAGTCATTTTTACTTTGTCTGCGATAGTACCTTTAGGTGTTCTTTTATCAGGACAGCAGGGCTTACTGCCTCTAAGGTGAGTGAGTGAGTTCTTAGAGCTGACACCTCCGCTTGGCCTCACAATTCTGTTTCCTTGAACTACAAATTGAAGCTCACAGAGAGAACATACAAGTAAAAACTAAGTAAAACCTGGTTCTCATCACTCCATACTGAATAGTTACATTTTGACTAGTTACGTTACTTAGATGTTCACCACAATATCATCAGGAAGATTTGTGGGGTTTTTTGTTTGTTTTGTTTTTGAATACTGATAATCAAATGGAGAATATTTTTCCATTTCTTTTTCCAAAATCAGTGTCAGCAGCATATGTGAAACTTATAAACAGTTTTTGAAAAGTTGGAAAAGGTAGAGAACAAATGGCTCTTAGTACATTTGTCCTGACTCTAAATTTTATTACTTTCTTTTTAGCAAAACAGCTTCTTCATATGTGGATTTTGCAACCTCTTTGACATAAATGACTGTGTGATAAATGGTATAAAGGCCATGACATCAGTGGTGTGATTTCTGGTTTGATTGCTTAGTAACTGTCCCTACCACTTAAAAAAAAAATGCTTGAAGTAGGTATACAAATGTTGAATTTTTTGTTATGATACTGTGAGTAGATAAAAATATGAAACAAATCTTACATCCTCTGTATTAGGCATCTTCTGCAGAAAACATTGCAAAGATTTTTTACCTTTCATCTCTTTTCAGTCTTGAATTATCTTAACCTTTCATAAGTCTTTTACTAGAGCTGTTTTATGGTGCAATAAATTTGAATTCTGTGTCTTCATACCCTTTGCTTCCCTGTCTTTAGTGTGATAAACAGTGGTAATAACACCACAGTGCATGGTAATCTGAATTACATGGTTAGATACTGGCAAAGTTGGGTGGCTCAGCCGTTAAGCATCTGCCTTCAGTTCAGGGCGTGATCCCAGAGTTCTGGGATCGAGCCCCGCATCAGGCTTCTCTGCTGGGAGCCTGCTTCTTCCTCTCCCACTCCCCCTGCCTGTGTTCCCTCTCTTGCTGGCTTTCTCTCTCTGTCAAATAAATAAACAAAATCTTAAAAAAAAAAAAAAAAAAGACACTGGCAAAGTGCATTAATATTTGCTGTCCATTTCCTTTATCCTCCACCAACACCCCATTGTCTTTTCAGTGAGAGGGAGCCAATAAAATTTTCCACTGTGGTAAAATTTCTGTTTAAAACCTCTGGTAAGTGGGGCGCCTGGGTGGCTCGGTTGTTAAGCACCTGCCTTCGGCTCAGGGCGTGATCCCAGAGTCCTGGGATCGAGCCCCACATCAGGCTCCTCCGCTAGGAGCCTGCTTCTCCCCCCCCCCGCCTGCCTGTGTTCCCTCTCTTGCTGGCGCTCTCTCTCTCTCTCTCTCTCTCTGTTAAATACATAAAATCTTAAAAAATAAAATAAAATAAAACCTCTGGTAAGCAAATGGAGTACCCAAGAAAATCCACGGTGGGCAGGAGGGTCAAAAGGTGTTTTCTAAGCTTCATTCCAAGAGACACAGCCATACTTGTTCTTCAAAGTAAATGTTCTATTGACAGACAAGTTTGAGATGCTGTCCTTCATAGTTTCCTATTTAAGAGCCAAACCGCAGATCATTAGCATATTAGAAACCACACATTAAAATCGTGCAGTAAAGAAACCAGTTTTCTGGCCTTATTTGACCACAGAACTCATATTGGGGGATATCTCCCCAGTACTAGATTTCCATCGAGCATATTAAAGCTTTTGCTATGAAAGCTTTGAAATCATTTAACAGATTATCAGACATTCTGAAACTCTTCTGTAACCTGTTTATATCAAAGTATGAGCATGTTTCATAAATGGATGTCCATGATAATGAACTATGTATTATAAAAAGGTGAGTAGGTAAATAAGAATACAGAGGACCTCTTCTAGTAACTCTGTTTTGACCTAGTCCACTGACACCTTATTCTTAGTATGGGTTAAAACAGTGTTCAGAAGGGTCTCTCTGACTCATTTAGTTTCAAAGCATAAATTTAAATATATATCTTTTTAAATTATGAGTTTCTTAGTAAGTATTTGTATTGAACAAAATAGTCTAATAAATGTAGATTTCTAAAACTGGATTTTGAATGGTTGTACTTTGCCAAGTGGGCGTATCTTCTTAATAAGCTACTATTAACATATCTAGAAAGATTGAAAGAATTTGTGAGGATTTGGACCCTGCCCTGTGGTGTTTAGCATTACCCGGTTTATGCGGTTTCTCAGTACACAGTAGTAGAGTCAAGTCTGAGATCCTTGGTCTAGTTACCCAACTTATCCTACCTCCTGGGAAGCTTGTATTCTGATTTTGTAGGAGGTAAGCATTAATTGTCTGGATTTTTTTTTTTTTAAGATTTTATTTGTTTATTTGACAGAGAGAGAGAAAGCACCCCAGTGCCCCGAATTGTCTGGATTTTAAGAAAACTATGAGATCACTCTTTGGGAAGAACATTTAAATCGCTCTTTTTCATTTTTCTTCAGTCTTTCCCTGCTTAAATAATGCTGAATTAGGAAACTGTATCTCAGCTTAAAAAAAAACTCTAGTTAGGGAAGTATGTGCCTCTTTCCTGAGTCCTAAAAGAGAGTATATAATTTTTAGATTGTGTTATTGTTGGCAAATTAATGTCACTATTTTCATAGAATGAGGATTAGAAAAATACATTAAGACACCTCTTCAGGGGTGCCTGGGTGGCGAAGTCGTTAAGCGTCTGCCTTCGGCTCAGGGCGTAATCCTGACGTTCTGGGATCGAGCCCCGCATCGGGCTCCTCTGCTGGGAACCTGCTTCTTCCTCTCCCACTCCCCCTGCTTGTGTTCCCTTTCTGGCTGGCTGTCTCTCTGTCAAATAAATAAATAAAATCTTAAAAAAAAAAAAAAAGGCACCTCTTCAGTAGTAAATATAGTAATCTTCTCTTTGGCCTAAATTCTATTTATTATGTTGTTTTTCAGGTCCTTTTTTTGGGCTTATGCCAAGCTTTATGCTTCATCCCATTTCCTGTTTATAGACATTCATCATGAGAAGCTACTGCTGCTTGTACAGTTTAGCTGATGTCGGTCCACCTCTTTGAGTTTATGCACCTTAGAGTCCTTGACACCTGCTGATGCTGCATTCTAGAGGAGTGAAACGGATTTTATGATGCAAGGAATGAGTAATAGAGTGTTAGAATCAGAAACATCCTTGAGGTGACCTTAGCCAATTCCGTCACTTAACAGGTGATCTGAAGCCCAGGTTTGTTTAAATGACTGAATAGTCCAAGACCACATAGCTATTAAGTGGTAGAGCAGGGACCAGAATTCTGGTTTTCTGCTTCTTTCCTGGGATATTTCCTCCTTGCCTCCTGTTAGAGGCTAGACTCTTAAAAAATTAACCACAGGACCAACTGACTGATAAATGTATAGTGGGACACATAACTTGTACAGATCCACTGAGGGGCATCTTGTGATGGGTGTGTCTTCTTCAGAAGGGGAATGGGAGAGTTTTGAGAGGCAGGGGCTGACCGATACATAAAATGAAGGAGAACATCCATGCCTCTCTACAAACTTTGTAGTCTATAGTGGTGAAGTTGGATATTCTAGCTCAGTGATTGCTAAATCTGGCTGCCTATCCTCATGTGAGGGAGTTTTATAAAATATAGATTCTGGAGGCTTTAGGAATCTGTTGTCAGAAAGTTCCCCAGGTGAATTTGACGGGCCAACAAGCAGTTTTGGGAATCAGCCTTTGAAGTATAGTCAGTAGAGTTACCTGCATTGGAATCACTTGGGATGACTGTCAGAAATGCAGCTTCCTGGGCCCTGCCCCAGACCTACTGAATCAGAATCTTTGAAGTAGGGCTCAGAATGTTCCATTTACCTGAGAGGTATCCACTGTTTTTCCTGAACATTTTGCAGGGAGCTAGAACCAGGATATTCCAGGTTTATCTGAACCCTGGCTGGAGATGGGTGGCAGAGTTTTAAAACCACAGTGCTTGAGTTTCAGGGGCTGACCCCTCCCCAGTGGTGGATTCTGATGGGTTAACTCTTGGGGTGCAGGACTAGAGATGTCAAGTTTAGAAGTCACTAGGCTGTGTCTTTACTGAACACCCAACCTGTCCCTGAAAGGGTGTGTGTGCGTGCGTGCGTGTGTGCACACACGCACATGTATAATTGGTTGTCAGAATTCCAAGATAGCCTGTTCTGTCATTGTTACTTTTCCTTTCTTCTAATAGAAGAATGAGAGAAGTATAGTTAGTTGAAGACCTCAGGTAATGAGTGATGCTCCTTTTTATCTTGGTGTGATACCTTCACTATTATTCTAGGAGTTGTTGGAGGTGGGTCCTATGCTGACCCCATCAGCTGTCTGCTGGAATCTTTCAGACAAAAGGGAAAAATAAAGACCCAAACAATCACTCAAGGAGGGACTTTGCCAGTGTCCCTCCTTGGATGATTACCTCTGAACAGACAGTGCCACCTGTGGTAACACAGACTTTCTCCCACCCCCCCTCTTTTTTTTAATAGGAGGGTTCTTAGCTAGATTTAAGTACATCTTTGTTCCTTCCTGAGAATATTCTCCCCTCTTTATTTTTTATTTATTTATTTTTAAAGATTTTATCTATTTATTTGAGAGGGAGAGAGCAGGCATGAGAGAGGGGAAGGGCAGAGGGAGAGGTACAAGCAGACTCCCTGCTGAAGGGCTCCGTCCCAGGACCCTGAGATCACGACCTGAGCCAAAGGCAGGTGCTTAATCAACTGAGACACCCAGGCGCTCCCTCTCCTCCTCTTTTTAAAGACAAACATAATCTTAGCTTTTCAGAATTGAAGCAGTAAGTGGTATTTTATTTTTCTAATACATACCTTCAAATTTAATAGCATTTATTTACTCTGATGAAGTCAATCACAGTGAGCCTCAGGCTGTTTTGAAGAACATTAATTTGAAAAGGTGGTTGTGTGTGTCTGTTACAGTCCTAAAGTCAGCTGTTGAGTGTCCATAGTATCAAGAGATTAAGAATTCTGATTCTTTCAGACAAGTAGTTGAAGAGGGCAGAGTGAGTGGGTGGATGGTCGTAGCTTAATAAACACCTCACATTGCAGACTCTGCGTGCGATTTAATTAGAGATTTAGCAGAAAGGCTGGTGTGTGCTCAGGTCTTCACAAAAACCTTGGCTCTACTAGTAAATGCTTTGGTGGTCCCTAGTGTATTAACGGGTGAAATACAGTACATTTGAATATGGCTATCTTTAGATTTTAGTGATGAAATTTGTATAAAATGAAATTCTTTTTTTTTTTTTTTTGGGTGGGGGTGGTACTGAAGAAACTTTGTATCTTTATTTTCTTTTTCTTTTTTTAAAGATTTTATTTATTTATTTGATAGAGAGAGACAGCCCGCGAGAGAGGGGACACAGGCAGGGGGAGTGCGCAAGGAAGAAACAGGCTCCTAGCAGAGGAGCCTGAGTGGGGCTTGATCCCAGAACACCGGGATCATGCCTTGAGCCAAAGGCAGACGCTTAATGACTGCGCCACCCAGGCGCCCCTGTATCTTTATTTTCTTAATTGTACCTTTGTCTGTTTTCAAAGGTCATGACTAATCAGTCATTTAAAACATTTGTTACCACTACAGAAGCTTTTTAGAAAGTTTTGGAAGAAAAACTTTAAAATTCTATGTTCATTTTTCCACTCAAACCTTGAACTCAGGTTGTTTTATAGAACAAATTTCAATGTCAGCCTTGAGTTATGTAGATGAAGAACTTCAGGATGATGAAATTAGAATTTATCGAATTTAGGAAACTAAATACAGTTCTTTACCATTATCAGGGAGGAAGATCTTTTCCTTAATTCTCGTCGTTTGATTCACAGGCCCTCAGGGACTGAACCTAACAAAAGACAGATTAGACAATGTTTTATGTCAACTCTATCTCAGTAAAACTGGGGGGAGAGTGGATTAATAGAAGAGGCACACAATTTTTATTAGTATTTTGTATGCAGTAGAGTTCACAAAAGAGAATTGAAACTCAAAGAAGTGGTTAAACTTGGGGACTTATACTATTTTACCAAAGGAAAGGAGGGAGGTGTGGATTCTGAGGCTTGATAAATTGTGCGGGAGTGACCAGGAATTACATGGGGGAAACTGACGGAAGGTATTGAGCTGTGTTAGCAAGGTTTGTTTGTACATTTTGGTGCCAGCTCTCCATCTCTGGTGGTGAAAGTTGCTCTCCTCTTTCTGGCACAGGGACAGGGGACCTCCTCACAAGGAAAGTTTGTTACTTCCTTTGTAGGCAGAAGAGGATAGGGAAGAGAACTCTGTGTGTGTTGATTCTTTTTTTTTTTTTTTTTTTTTTAAAGATTTTATTTATTTATTTGACAGAGACAGCCAGTGAGAGAGGGAACACAGCAGGGGGAGTGGGAGAGGAAGAAGCAGGCTCCTAGAGGAGGAGCCTGATGTGGGGCTCGATCCCAGAACGCCGGGATCACGCCCTGAGCCGAAAGCAGACGCTTAACGACTGCGCCACTCAGGCGCCCCTGTGTGTGTTGATTCTTAATTGCCTTCAGCTCATAATAATTCTAGGCCAAAATGGCATATTTGGGGTGGTATCTTCTTGAGGACCCTTTTACCGTGAAATAAGTTTAAGTTAGCAAACCTAAACAAAAAATGTTCTTCTTTGGATATCCTGTGGTAATGCTACCTGAAATGGCTAGTTACTTGGAAGAAAAGACAGCTATCGTGAGGATATAGAAAAGTTTGGAGCAAAGCCATTGCTGATTAATCGGTCAGTCATTTGGATTTTAGTTTCTCTGATTTCTTGATGTTTGTGTTACTTTATGTTATTCCATTAGAAGGAAATGAAGAAAAGTATTGCAGCTTCCTAGAGCTGGTTACACATTTTCCCAGCAGCTTTTTAAGAGTATCTACTGGGAAAATGAGGTTGAACCTAGTGTGTAAATGACGTTTATGAGTTTTGATTCTGTGTTTTGTTGAGCCATATTGTCACTGGGGCTTCTGGAATGATCATGGTTGTCTTGTCAGTAGATTAAGAATAAGCAGTGAGTGCTTTGGCTTGATTCCTTTATTAATTTGGTATAAAACATAAGCTTTGTTAATGTATTCAAGTTCATTGACAATACAGTTGAAGCTCTTCTGTAAGGAGTCCTCCTCTTGAAATTTAGCCAAGTGTGAGTGCATGTGTGCTGTTTGCTATTTCAGATCTTTTCACACTGCTTTTTCTAGTTTTTGTTTACTTCTGCATCAGGAGATTGGTAGCATAGAGTAGAAACCACTTTCAATTTATTATTTAGTGGCTCTCCTAGTAATGATGAAAAAATGTAGATGAGAAAAAAGATGGTGAACTAAATGGGAGAATAAAGAGCCATTAAATTCTGATACAGGATTTCTTCTTCCTTCTGTAATCCACAGAATGTTAAAATCCACTTTCTCACCTGTGAAAATGACTCTTCCCCCCTCCCTTTCTCATGATGTAATACAAAATCAACCTGTTTTTCTTGTGATGGTTTCTATTTCACTGTCTTAGATATTACGCTACCTTTGCATCCGTCTTTGTTTTTTAACTTTGGAAATTTTGAATAGAGCAAAGCATTTTGATTTTGCACCTGTTGGAACATTTCCTTTTAAATATTTCCTGAATAGAATAGTTGATCATTGAAGCTAAAACCATGCTTCACAATTCACCAGCTTCTTCCGAGCTTGTTCCAAGTTAATTGACTTTCAGTGGAGCGCATTGCTGGTACTGAATTTTGAGAGCTGTGGAAACCCTTAGAGCTTGCCTTTTCAACTAAAAAGGTCAGCTTTAAAAAATATTTCCTGGCATTTTACTTGTGAGTGTAGTTTGATTTGTGAGGCCTAAGCAGTGGCTTTAGTTAGCATGTTGTACTCCTTAAAACGTGGTTTCGCTTTTTAAAGTTTTACAGTGTCAATATTTTGACACCATTGAATGTCCTTTTATTGGTGATGGTATCTGTCATCAGCTATATTCTGAGGAGCTTTAAAGCTGTAAAGCAGCATTGGCAGCTCTTCCAAGTATTGTGAAGAAACAGATCCTCAGTTAAAACTGTCTTTTTGTGATCTGACTACTCAGCCTTACATCATATATCATACTGAACTAATTGAGGAAGGGTCATTCTACATTGTTCTAAATAAGAACAGATTCTTACTCAGTAGTGTGCCTCCTTCACGGAAACAAATGCAAGATGGAAGTATTCAATTTAAACTGTGTTCATAGCATTCCTTTGTATCTTTCCTTGTGAAATGGACTTGAATGCAGTGGTAATAGGATTTACCAACCCCTGTGTACACTAGGGTTGTTATTTGCTTAGCTTGGAATCGAGTTCTTAGGATTAACATTAAAACAGAATGCCTGCTACCTGCCACTCCCTAGCTAGGGAGGTGGCCTAATGAGGCTATTTTAGAGGTTTTAGCCTAGAAAGAATGTGTTGTTCATATCCCAGTCTAGCCACTTACTTGTAATGTAGCCTTATATGAGCTATTTGACTCCAAAGTTGAATTTCTTTTATAAAATGGGAAGCTCACAGGCATCTCTCTCTCTCCTGTCCCCTTCTTAGCAGTTAATACACATTCTATTATGACAATTGCAGACTTTTTGCCTTAGGTGAACCAATTTTGAAAAAAATCTTCAAGTAGATCTGGTGCCTTAGAATTCTTACAGTTTCTCAGGCACAGTGTGGGACGAACCCAAAGCTAATGTTCTGTTCTTTGCTTTCTAGATGATTTGACCAAGATAACTGATTTTCTAGAGGTGGGACAAAGTGGGAATAGGAAATTCAAGGCAGGACTTGGGAGCCCAGAAAGATGGTTACTGGTAATACAAGTCTGTATGAACTAGAGTGCTGGAGTGTGGACTTACTGCTCCGTGTGGTATTGTGTGCATGTTACTCAGAATGAATGAGCTTGACTTAAAATATGAAGGTAATCTCAGCTGAGCTTCCCCAGTGGATTATTACTGGCCTGGAAGGTCAGCAAGTTGTTAAATTGAGTCATGAGGTATTGGTTAGATAAAAACTGAGGCTTGTTTTCACTTTTATGGACATCTTCTTCCTTTAAAGTAGTACACCTTTAATATAAAGTGTAAATACTATTCTGAATTCATAAAATAAGATATTCAGGTAGGGAAATGCAGAGACCTGTGTGTTTGGATGTTAAGAAGCCCAGTATTCCTGTAGTGTTAGCAGATCAGAGGACTTAAAAAAAAAAAAATTGCTATCCCTTTGTTTTCTTTCTGTTGGAATATTCATTGAAAACATTTAAAGCCTTGCTTTTATTCAGTCATCACAGACTTTACAGATTTCAGTTTGTGTAAGGGGGGTGGCGATTTCCACGAGGGCATGGTTAACTTAGCAGATGCAATTTTACATCTTGTTTTCCCTTTTTTGTTAAATCCGTATGCATATTGTGAATTAGAGTTTATTTTTAGCTCTTAATGAGTTCTTTTCTCATCATTGTACTTTTTGTTGGAACTCTGTTTTCTACATAATGCTTTGGTTTTGAAGGGGGAGTGTATATGGCTCACAAGTCCTGTAATCCACCCCCAACCTCCTGTCCAGCTCCACAGAAATTTGCATTTTTGCATTTGAGGTGATAGATCCGGTTATTTTTTTACTTTCTAGAGGAGATGTGGTCTTGTCCTTGACTCTTCACAACCTGTTTGACCTTCCTGCTTTATCCTGAGAAAGTCAAATTCTCCTTTTAAAGTAAGGTTTAAAGGAGGCAGAGCAGCATGTAAACAGGCAAACCGGAGTCCTTTCATTATATTCAAGGTCACTGGAGCCTGAGGGAACAATTTTACTTCCTCACATTTTGATGCTTTAAATCCAGTCTTAAGGTGCCACTGGGTCAATAACACAGTGGCCTCCAAGGCATTGTTCTCCATGTCCTCTTTCCTAACCCTGGTACTAGTCCCCGAGAGCTTTTTTCATACCACCGAAATGAATTCTGTAGTTTGCTCTTAGTCCACTTTAAAATGGATCCGAGTAGGTTGGTTACGGTGTGTCAGATCAGTTGTCCCACCGAGTCAGTGGTTTACATTGTCAGTATCAATGGTTTTTGGACAGTCTTCAGCAGTTGGTTTTTTTTTTTTAATTAAATTCTACTTTTAGCTTTTTCTTTTTTACAGTACTTTTATTTTTAACTAGTCTCTGATGCAGAATTGTAACTGTAATTGTTTGAAAGAATATGTGGTCGGTTTTATGTTCTCAACCCTGCAACCTGTTAAGATATTTATGTAAGCTTAAAGGATTAGAATGGGATATCTGTTCAAGTAGTTAGCTTTTAGTGGAAACGTGACATGGGGGAGGAGGGGCATGGCCTGACCAGGGTATCACCAGGTTTTAGGAGATGATACAGAAAGTCTTTGAATAACACCTTCATTAGCCTATAGATCCTGCATTCAGAAAAAACAAAATTCCTTTGGGGATTGTAATAGTGTAATATAGCTCCTGGTCATTTTGTGTTTCCGTAGAATTTTGCTTCCCGTCTTTTAATGTAGATGAGGGTTACAGAGGATGAAAGTGAAGGGTAAGTTAGCTCTGTGAGCAATAATGGAATCCAGGGTCTTGGGGTAACAGGCAAGATCTGGAAGTCATTATGTCTGATGGTAAGATTTTAAATTTGACTGAGGACTATCATTTGTTAAGATATGATAGCTCATATAGTTATCACTGTGATTAACCTTCAGTTTTTTGTTTCTGGATACTCAGTCAAAAGTCTTGAGAATTGCTGGGAATAAGAAGAAATACTGAGTTAATTTCCATGTTTTAAGAGTGCAAGGGCTAAAACGAAGGTGTTCTAGTACCACAGAAGAGCATAATTGAATTGTTTAATTGATGTTTAATGTAATCTTTCACAGTCTGGAGGCTTCAGAAAAAGAATTTGTCCCTCTCTCTTTCTTCAGAAGAATGCTGCTTAGAGGCAGTCAGTCTTTATCTCAGTCTCAACTAATCTCAGAGGGATCCGAAGTTTTTACGTCTTTACGATTTACAGCTGTCTATAGGAGATAAAGCTTTTTAAACACAGTATAAGTTCTACTTCCTTTAGTCTCAGATGTAATTTTTTGAGAGAGAAGTGGAGATCAAGAACCCAGGTAGAGTATGGAAGGCTTTGGGTTAAAGAGATGCATTTCAATGAACATATGTGTTTTCTTGCTAGAAAAATATTCTTGCTTAAGGAAAATGAGATTGATAATCTGAGTATAAATGGACTACCTTAAAAATGTTGGTGTTTATGAGGGCAGCTAGAATAAGCCCGTATTTTATACATTGCATTATGTTTGAGGATAGGGCTTGACTAGTAAGTGATCTGGCACCATATGTAAGACTTTTCAAGTTTTCCCAAAATAAAGGAGATTAGTTTGTAATATGTAACTATTTAGACCCCCCACTCCTTTATACGTAGCAGGGAAGAAATTGTTAGCAACAACATAAGAAAACTCCTTGGCACTAAAGATTATTGAATATTGAAATGAGCTGAAAGACTAGTGAAATCGTCATTTGAGTGGTGTGCTTGTACTTGAATATCTAGCATTTTGTATAGCACTCAGCAGCCTAGGAGGCTCTTTAACATGACTGATTGGAATGTTCTGGTAGGAATTGATTTGTGTAACTTACTTGACAAGGGCAAGGTAGATAGTGGAGGCACAGGGGTGAACATGAGAGAGTGCATAGAGCCCAGCTTTTTTCCACAGATGAGGTGCCCTTTCAAAGAAGTGCATCTTAGGGCTGAGTTAGCTGGAGGCCTTACACTCCCAGCCCCCTTTTCTTTAGGGGACACTTTGTGGCAAAAAGACAGATTTTTCTGAATGAGCTACCTTATGCCATGTGTTTTTGCCCTAATCTTGAAATATGTTTGCAGAGTTGCCATGTGATGTGACCCAGATAGCTTAGAAGCTCTGTCTGGAGAGGTTGCTTCCCCCACATCACATGTCCTTATTATTATTTAATCTGGTGTCGTAAAAACACAGCATCTTCCCCAAGAGTGAGCCTCAGATACGTAATCGGGTAACTTCAGTAATAGCAGGTGAAAGCAAGAATAATTTTAAAAGTCCTTAAGGTAGGATGCCTGGGTAGCTCAGTCAGTTAAGCATCTGCCTTCAGCTCAGGTCTTGATCCCAGGATCCTGGAATCGTGCCCTGCGTCGGACTCCTTGTTGGGAGGCTGCTTCTTCCTCTCTCTCTGCCCCGGGCTTGCTCACTCTCACTCTGTCTCAAAGAGATTTAAAAAGAACTTAAAAAAAAAAAAGTTCTTAAGATAAATTAAAAGTTTAGGTGTACTACTTTTATTTATTTTAAAGTTTATTTTTTAGTAATCTCTGTACCCAGTGTGGCGCTTGAACTCACGACCCCGAGATCGAGTCGCATGCTCTGCCAGCTGAGCCAGCCAGGCACCCTAGGTGCACTTGTTGAATAAAATTCTTTTTCCCACCATCTTGCTTTAGGTTCATGGGTACTTGAGATGATAAAATGGTAGTAAGTTAAAAGGATTATTTTTGTGTTTAGGTTTTTCCTGTTTCGTGGGGGAAATTGTGTCCAGAGTTAGCAGCAGTGGTCAGATAGACTGAGTTGTGGAGTATATGATTTGCATATTTCCTTTTTAATATACTTTTTCGTCAGTGGTAAGAGAGCAGCCTCTGTGCTTCTCCAGGTGATGGTGCATTTACTGTGATGCTGATGAAGACAGGGCCACTTCACTTTTGTGTGCTAATGAGTCATTGTCTGAGCAAAATCCTGTAAGCATTTGCTTCTTAATTACAGTGTGTGAATTTTAAATTTGGAGATCACAATAGTTAATCTTTTCAACTTTTAAACTAGGTTATTTTGTCAGAGATGCTTATGTGTGATATGAATGTGGCAATCATGGGAGCCAGACCATTTTGTATTTCTTTTTAGAAGCCATCTGTTAATTGGTGGGCAAATTGCCCTATGGTCTCAGAGTGGTTTGCTGTAACATAGCTGTCCCTTAGCAAAAACAAAATGGATATTTATTTCTGTCCGGGTACCTCTTTGACTTAATTTGTAGCCATGGTTCCCATCTGACCTGCAGCTTTTAAACTTCCACCTTGTACTACTGGCTTCCTCTATAGATTTTCTCTTTACTGGTTCAGAGAGGGCTTTCTTGAGGTCCTTGAAGCTGTGTCTGCAGAATTTAAAATACGTTTCCTTTATAGTCAGCATTTATACCCTAACCTGACCAAACACAATTGGTCTGTTTGGGGATTTCTCCTAAGTATAAAAATCAGTGCTTTTATGTGACTATTTTAAGTTGAGGGGGAGGGGAAAAAAACAAAACAAAACCATGTTCCTCATATCCTCTTGAAAATGTAACTGCCTTTCTTTATTAAATATAAACTAAACAAAATGTGCTGTACAAAAGAAAAGGAAAATCACATGTTATTTATACCTAAATCTTTGTGTCAGTTGGGGACAGTGGATGTCCTTTGGAATTTTACTTCCTTTGTCTTTGCTAAAAATATCTCTAATTTAATTATGGTCTTTCTTTATTGAAATAAAATGAACCAAAGTGGAGCGTTGTCCTCAAGTGAAAAGCCTTGTTACATATATTGAGTATACTTTATCAATGATACAGATAAGAAGGTGAAATGATACATGTTTTTACTTTATTTGAAACTTTTTTTCCCCCAAATGATGATGTGATGCTATCCAGGGTCTCCCGGCCCTTTTTTTAGTAGGCCCCACACCCAGTGTGGAGCCCAACACAGGGTTTGGACTCATGACCCTGAGATCAAGACCTGAGCTGAGATCAAGAGTCAGAAGCTTAACTGACTGAGCCAGCCACACGCCCCCAGGGTCCCCTTCTTAAACGACCCAGCCTTCCCCTCTTTCTCATTCTCTTTTTCTTTTTTGACTTGGTATCACCATTTGTATGTGTAGGATTTAGGTATGTGGATGCATCAGAAATTACGCATAACCTTGTGTTAGCTACACAAAATGTCAAAGTAAGATTTAATGCTTTGTGTTTGTTTATGGTACTATTAACATTTTCCACTCATAACAACAACTTAACTGGGGTTGGGGGGGGAGGATTCAGGTATATGTATTTTTACAGCTTTGTAAAGGAGGTCTTGGAAAATCATAAGTCTTCCCTGGGTAGTCAAGTTGGGTTTTGGTGTTTGATGGCTGGGGTTATCCATATCTGTTAGCTGCGTAGTGAATGAATATTCGAGAGGCTGTTGGGTTGGTGCTCTGTGTTAACTGCTGAGTATTAAGGTTCAGAAGGTTCCTTGTCTTTGTTACTCTTAGGAAGGTGAGAAGTTACGCCATAGAAGTACAGAGCTACAGGGGTAGGAGGGTTTGTCTTTGATTCCATTCCTGGCCTTTATTATGGAAGGCCCACTGAAGGAAAAGAGTAGTTGGCCCAAAAGTTCAATTTTGGGTGTAGAGGGCTTAGAATGAGTTAATCATGCTTAGTCTAAGGTCAGAGTAGAGGCTCAGAGAAGGGCAGCATGAGCAAAATGTTTTGTGGAATAGGAGAATAAGGAATAGATAGGAGGTTAGCCATTTCAGATTGGGGCAGTTTGTAGGGATTTGTGAAAGAGGTCATGGGTTTTTATCCTGTAATTTTTGTTTTTTAGAGATCTCTGGGGACTTGAATGAAAGGCATTTGGGTCAGATTCCTTTCTGGCCTATCAGAGAATTTCTTCCTTAATGGTCTTCTTGATCTTAGATCTGTATGTCCTGATTGTTCTAGGCTTCCAAAGTTAACCTCCCTAGATTTCTCTGTTTCTTTCTCATCTTTCTTCATTGTCCCTCCCTGCTTGGTGCATGCTGCAGTATGACCACTACCGACCTTCATGTAGGGGCACCCCTGTTACTACGGTCTTCTTCCTTCTTCGCAGACCATGTGCTGTTCGTTCAGCGTGCCTTTGGTCCGACCATCTCCTCTTTCTCTACACATTAGCTCTTCTCCGTATGCCTAGTTCCTTATTTCTCTGTCAAGAAACTCTTAAGTTTCTTCTGTTTCAGCCAACTAAATATATCTTTTGCAAGTTTGTGCTGGTTGAACATGAAACTCCAGTGATTAACCATAGATGTTGCATGTTCATTAGGTGCCTGCATCTCCCTTGTTTACTGTCATGCTTTATATTTTTGAACAAAGATCTTAAGAGGGCAGAAAGCATGTGGTATTGATCCCACCTGCTTTTCTTCAGCTAGGAAACCACACTGTGCGTATAAAAGCATTTTAATGCAATCTGCTGACGAGAGAAGTGTCTTGTGTGGGAGACAATTTTGGCAGTAGCAAACATGTTTGGCTTTAGCCATAAGAATTGCTTTCTGAGTTTCTGGAAAAAGAGTATGCAAATCAAGTCCTGTTTTAAATGAATCTTTTTATAATGTGGATATCTCTAATCTGTTTTGTAATGATGGATTTGTTTTGAGGATTTAAATGGTTTGTGCACCTGCAGCATGCCATTCCTTTACCCCCCCCCCACTCCCTTGCAGGTTTTTTTTTTTCTTTTGTACATAGTGTCTGGATGGATTAGGAAAGAGTGGTGAAGTTCCAGTCAATCGATTACATGACAACAAGAAAAAAATTGCAGGTGTATTTGGAGGTTATGAATATCCTGGTTGAAAACATATGACCTTTGGATGCACAGGACTCTGCTTCAGTGTAATTCCCAAACTTGGCCAAAGGCAGTGAAGTGTATGCCGGGAAAACCAACTTTGGAAAGGTCAACCCTGGCTTTGAAGAAACCTACCATTAACCAGCTAACTGTGTGCCTTTAGCAACTTAATTAGCATCTCTGGGCCTCCAAATCATAACTGTAGAATTGCTACAGCTCTGTCTACACAGAGCTTTTATGAGAATTAAATATGAGTATGTGTAAGACTTAAAAGTTGCTTGATGGCAGTTTATAATTAAGCATTGGTACTGTTTGTTTCTAGAAAGCTTAGATAAAAGCAGTCATGGACCAGTAGGAACAGACTTACTGAGCTTTTTGTATTGGAAGGCTTTGGCTGGTGAACTTTTAACTCTGGTTGAGAGAGAGGTTTTTTTTTTGTTTTGTTTTGTTTTTGGTTTTTTTTATTTAACACAAACTATTATGTGTTCAAGAAGAAAATTTACCTCTTGCCAGATTTCTCTTTTAATCAGGTGGAAGTGGTGGGATTTGTAGACTAATATTTCCCATTGTTCTGGACAAAACAGGGAGCTCTTCATAGTGGTTTGCGAGATTCTTTGACAGAGTTTCAAAGGGTACTGAGCTAATTCTAGTGCTTTAGGACACTTAAATTTTTTTTCTTGCAATATCTAGAAAATAATGTCTTACAAAGAGAAAAGCACATTAAGAAGCTGTGCTGCTTTTGATGGACTGCTCACCAGTGTGTGTGAGTGTGTGCGCGTGCACGTGTGTGCGTAAATTGACACCAGCTGGTAGCGCAAGCAACAGCAGATGCCCTTTTTACTCCTGCAGTTGTTAACTGGTTTCTCTCTTTACCACAACAATATTTTGAGATACACAGTTCTTCTGGCCTCATCTCAAATGATATTTATTCGAACAACTTCATTGCCTTTTAGGAAATTACCAGATAAAGCAAATAACTCACGCCTGTGTATAGAATTAAAAGAAATTTGTATAGAGGCGCCTGGGTGGCTCAGTCTGTTAAGCATCTGACTCTTGATCTCAGCTCCAGTCTTGATCTCAGGGTCACAAGTTCAAGCCCTGTGTTGGGTTCCATGCTGGATGTTGGGTCTACTTATTAAAAAAAAAAAAAAAAAGAAAAAAAAAGTGTATGGAATTAATTAAATAAGAAATGAGAATATGGCAGTGGACCTAGATCTGCTGAAAGTAGTTTTCCCTTAGCTCAGAATTGTTGATTTTGTTGTGTTTTTTTGTTTTTTTTACAGAAAAACTTGCTAGGGTTTTTTGTTTGTTTATTTTGTTTTGTTTTTTTAACTGTAATGTCTGACTTTCTGGCCACCTGCCAGTTTTTTGGCTTTTGCTCTCGTTATGGGGGCAGTTTCCAGTATTTAAGGTAGCACTGCTGATTTTTCTTTGAGGGCAACTTCCTGAATTGGTAAGTAATGAGGGCTGGCTTTTATTTTAACTGTGGTGTTGAGATGCTGCAATAGCTCACTCTGTCTCTAGCTAGCGAACCTCCAAGGTGAAGTCTTATCCCAAGATGTACGTGCTGGAGCAGTTGGTTTATTTTCCTCACTTTGGATAAAGATCATCTTTCCTAATTTTCCTGGTCTTGGATGCAAGACATCTTAGTATCCATGTGCAGTACTCACGAATTTAATATGCTGTTGCTGTTCTCGATAGCCTAAGACCGAATTGTGTGGGAGTTCTTAATGTTGTCTGAAATTGTGATGTATTAAGAATCCAGTTTCACCAACTTAAGCAAGGTCACGCTGCATTGCTAGCAGATTCATAATTACTGGGATTGGAACCATAGGAAAGTAGAGCTCTACCACTTGCATAATCAGAGGACAGATATGGCGATTAAAAATTAACTTGAAAGGAAAATGCCTTGGTGCTGAGGATGTTAAGAGCTCCCTTTAGAATTAGGCTGCTTAGGTAATATTTACCAAATGATCACTATTTACAACTTTGATTTCAGCAGAAAAGTTACAATTTAAACTCTCCTCTGTTATCTCAATATATCTGTGAAGTCCTAAAGATCTTTTTAAAATATTGGGGCATTTTAGTCTTAGGCCAGCTTTATTAACATTTGGGTGGAAGATAAGTCTTCGAGTGAGCCATCTGTTTTCTGTATTATGTGAGTGTCTAGGTTGAATTCTCCTTCCTTGTGCTAATCCCTGGTAATGTCCTTTGGGAAGCTGGTAAAAATGCTCTGAGCTTTCAGGGAGGCTGGCTTGTTTTGTAGTAATAGGATCTCACTAGGCTTCTGCCTCACAATTTGATCTTCCTCATTAGAGGGCAGCTAGGAGGACCTGTTTAATTTGACCTGAGTTAGTTGAGTGTTTAAATGAAAGGTCTTGCTGCATCTGTTTTGCAGCATCTGAGGAGACTCGGGCTAAGTCAGGAATTAAAATTTGGAGAGAAAACGTGACTGGAGAGGATTGCATCCCTCTGCTCTCCTAAGATTCTCTCAAACCTTTCCCCTGACGTGGTATCCGCGTGGTTTTGATACACATCAGATCTGAGATATTAAGAGAGCTCCTTTGTAAAGTCTGGTGCTCCTGCCTTCGATGGCAGAGTTGCAGTGCACAGCCTGTCTGAACAGACACACATAACCAATGCCCAAGAACAGAAAGTCCATCTGAAGAAACACAACACATTTGCAACTTTATTGTGTGTTTGGGGGAGGAGGAGAGAAGGGTGGTTACAATGAGGGAAAGGGGTAGGTCTGTCTTTAAAAACAAAAATTGCACCCCCGCCCTTTCCCCTGGAGTAAACTTGTTTTCTTAATTCAAATTATTTGCTTTTTTTTTTTTTTTGGTTAGGGGATGAAGTTTTATATAGGGGCCGCATTTGGAGACAGTGAATCTTTTCACTTTTTTTAAAGTATTACATTATTAGACCTCAGATTGCCAATAGTCTTGCTTGTCAGAGAGGACCATAGTGACCTGTTTCTGCTAACTGTGGGATTTAGAAAAGATTCATGCTGCTTTTGTCCTTTTTTATTTCATAAAACATTGCTACTGCTCTAAATGAAATAATAGATACACATCAATCAGTGTAGTCACCTTTTATTGTTGATTCAACTACCAGGTTTTTACAGAATTCACTCTGCATTTTATTTGACTTGTACATGAATAGTCTCGGCAGACTTAATTATATTAGTGAAAAAGCACTTTCAACAAAATTATATGCTGGCATCCCATAATTCATACTTACAGATTTGTGAAACAGATTTATGTAAATCTATCAAATTACTCTAGGTGACATTATTTTTTAAAACTGAGATTTCATTTAAATGGTATTTGTAGAAATTTTTCATGAAAAATTTTACATGAACTATTTTTAAAAAATACATCTCACATCACTCCCTTATAAGGACAAAACACTGTAACATTTGAACACCTTTGTTCTGTAGTCCTTCTAGAACAATGTAGGGACATGGGGAGCAGGGTATCTCTCCTCCAAACCATAATTTCCTGAAAGGCAGATGGCTGTTCCTTTGTTCATTAGCTTTTTTGTTCATTCATTCAATTAACATGAAGTTAATAATCTGTGCTAGGGTTTTCTATGTCATGAACTATGCTTAGCATGCCCTTGCTCAACAGTTTAAAGTGGGGTTGGGGGACAGTAATCCAAGCTGACTCACTACACATGTGTACTAAAATAAAGGTATATAAGGGCTGTGGAAGGACTGAGGGGCATTGAACGGTGTGTACTGGGAGTGGGACAAGTTGTGTCAGGAAAAGGGTCTTAGAGAACATCTCAAAGGATATGTGGGAGTTGGCCAGTTCGAGATGTGTATTCTAGGCACAGGGAACTGAATGTGCATTTTAGGGTATGTGTGGAGGAGTAGTGGAAGTAAGCAAGAAGCCAATGACCACCTTGGAAACCAGAACATAATTGGATTGTCTTTTGGGAAGATCATCTGGGCAACATCATGGTGGAGGACAGCTGGTTTAGGAGTTCACAGGAGTCTAGGGAAGGGGTGATGGCTTAGGGTATTGTAGCAATAATCCAGGTTAGAATAATACTTGAGGACCTGTGCTAATGCAGAGGGGGTGGGGAGGAGGGGCAGAGTTAGCTGGTAGAACTGGCAGGGTGGGGATACCCCTGTGGGATACCCCTTGCACTGAAGTCCATCTTACAAAGCTTTCCTCTTAGACTCTGAGTTACTCCTTCAAGTCTTGGATCAACTGTCATCTTCTGGATGAGGCCCACTCTATTTAAATAGCAGCCCTGACCCCTCTCCCCCCACACTCCTCTCTGCTGCTTTTATCTCCTTAGCCCTTATTTTCTTCTAATACACTGTGGATCTTGTTCTTTTGTCTCCTTCTTGCTGTATGTAGGGTTTTTTGTTTTTTCCCCAAAGATTTTATTTATTTTAGAGAGCCAGAGTGCCAGTGAGCATTCCAGCAAGTGGGGGGAGGGGGCAGAGGGAGAGGGATGGAGAAAGAACCTCAGGCAGACTCCCTGCTGAGCACAGAGCCTGCCGAGGGGCTTGCTCTCAAGACCCCGAGATCACCCTGAGATCACCCCCAAGATCACCCTGAGATCATTACATGAGCCAAAATCAAGAGTTGGATGCTTAAGTGACTGAGCCACCCCAGTGCCCTAGGATTTAAGTTTTTATGAAGAGGAACTTTTGTCCTTGGGGACTAGCAGAAAGTACACTTTCTATAATTGTTGAATAAACAAATGCTCAATGTTGGTAAGAAATACGTAGGATGACTTTTTGTAATACAGTATTTTACTTTCCACAGTTCCATGTTGAGAAGGGTCTCACTTGATATTAGTTGGATAAAATTAATGTACTAGGTTTATGATCAAGAATTATGGAGGTCTATTACCTTTACCTTTAAACCTGAGGGGGTAATTTAATATTCTGCACATTGGTAGTAATTTGAAATAGAAAAGACTAAATAAAGTGACCTTTGAATTAAATGGGTCCAGAAGATTGTGTATTTTTAATTAAAATATGCAATTAAATTTTTAATTAAAGTATGCTATTAAAAGCAATGTAGGTGGCAGGGGAATGGCTGCTGCTTTGAATTACACACAGTTTGGGATAAATTGGAGTTTACCGTGTGTCCCGCCAGCACTTTGTTACCATAAGGACTTTTCCTGTTTTCCTCTTCCTGCCCTGACCCCTACGTGGCTCTTGATGGACCTTGGTCCCATTCAGAGGCCTGTGGAGTGCTTCAGCTCTGTGCTTTAGACCACTTGACTGTGGCTCTACGTAGCCTGCCTCTAACTGTTCTCCTCATGCCAGGAGCAGTTTGTAAGTGATTTTTCTACCTCTTGTGAAGAAGGGATCTTCTTCTGTGGCATATATATTAGATTAAAAAGGACAATGTAAAGCAGAAGGCATTTGCACACGCAGTGTTTAGAATACATGTGCTGAAGTATGGTATTGACCTGGAGTCTTCAGTGCCTGTGTGGAGGTCTTAGGCCATATAACTGTTCATGTGGCGTTTTCTCTGTAGTGGCATTCTAGAATCCTTGCCATGGCTGTTCGGACTAAGGCTTGGATTAGTGCTTCCAAAAATCCCTACAAGCCTTGAGACCACAGGTAGCCTGTTTTGATAGTTGGGGATAAGTGATGTTGACATTATTCTTGATGTCCAGTTACCAGAAGGAATTTTTTTTTGGCTTTTAAAGTTAGGATTTATTTGTCTTGAAGTCCTTTTTGGAAGAGACTTAGCTTTGTCATTTTGTTCAGTTTTCTTTTAATCATGTGTGGTTTCTTTATCCTTGGAATTTAAATGTAGAGCTTTATAAATTTTTTTTAAAGAAAGGATTCTTGGTTTTGGGATTATCAATATGCAAGTTCTAAATTCAGAATGATTTCAAAACTAGATTTGGATGGTATGGATAGATCATGCTTGGTTTCCAAGCCTTCCCTGGTGGTTTATGACTGTTACTAACTGATGAATACAAGAGTGGGAAACTGCGGACCTTGGCTAAATAATTTTTTTTTGATTTTTGGCTCGATACTGCTTTTATTTTTAGAAAATCTGCACTCACCTAGGATAACCTGAAGTGAAGTAGTCACTATATAATATAAGATGCAATTTACTTTGCCATAGGAATGAATAATAACATTGAAATTTATATATAGTGAAACTGATATTTGCACATGAAGTACGGGAGTTTGAGACAGTGGGCAACTGTCTCAAAACAGTTGTGGTAGAACCTCTTCAAAAATGCCTGGTTACTTTATACTTCAAGCATATTAAAGATGGTCTGGGTTCATATATATATTGGGTGCAGAATAGCCTAGCATTTGAGAGTCCTGGATTCAAATCCTGACTACTACTTCCTACCTGCTTTTTTTATTTGCGGGAGCTGAGTGACCTTGCCCAGCTTCAAAAATCGTATCTCCCTTACAGGAGAGGAAAATGAGTACCTCACACGCTACATGTGAGGCTAAAATTAAACAGTGAAACCCACGCAGCTGGAAGGTGGAATTGGGGGGGAGTCTTGCCTGTCCTGGTGTCATCCATGAAACCTTTATGTATTGTAAACATTCAGTAATACCTGAAGATGAAAATCGCTCAGGTTCCTAACTCCCTTGTACTTTTCAGGGCCAACTGCTAATTCATCTACTATAGTGGATTTAGCAGCAAATATCTCCTTTTGTATGATCTTCCTCAGATTAATAGTAAAATTTTGCTTACCGCAAACACATTCTAATTGATGGGTGGTGCTTTTCCTAATAATGCCACTAAGCAAATTAGAAACTCTGTGGAGGAGAGGTCATTTAGGGATAAAATGTTGTCTAAGTGTAGTCAGTTTACAGGTAGTAGAAACGTGGCTGACTCATTAGAGCTAGCCATGATTGCTATGGGAGGGGCGTCATTTAGTGGATGGACCATCTGATGTGATGTTGATGATAATGCCTTGGTTAAATACATAACACCACTGTGTTTCTCATTCATTCATTTAGCAAGCTTTTGAGTGCCTACCGTGTGCTTAGGAGTAAGCACTCAGAGGCCAGCCTGGCAGACAGCTAAACAGGGACTGACAGGGCAGGCTCTTTACTTTACCCAGTGACCCACCTCCAGCAGGCACTCTTGTGCCTGAGAGTGACCTCCTCAGGCCAATGAACGGTTTGTCTGAAGTGATAGGTAACCTGAAGGGAAGACATCCACTTGTATCTGAAGATGAATCTGTAAAAAAGACAGTCTTCCTGCAGGGTTTCTTCCCATGCCCAGACCCTCAGCACGTGGCCCCTCTCAAGGTTCCCAGATGCCAGATTTGCAGTCCCAGATTATCTCTCACCATTAAAACTGATTCTCAACCTTGGCTGCATGTTATAGTCACCAGGATTTTAAAAACCTGGTATCGGTGCTTCATAATAGACCAATAAAATAAAAATCTTTGTGACTAGGACTCAAGCATTAGTGTTTTTGTTTCATTTTATTTTTCTACAGCTTTGTAGATGACTCGAGTGTGTGACTGAGGTTGAAAAAGCACTTCGATTAATTAGAAGCTGCTAAAATGCAGGTGTGAGGATAGTGCCATAGGTAGGAGAAATAGACTCTTAATGCGGTTATAATTGATGATTTGATATATTTTATTATAGAATAGCAGTGTGACAAAGCCACACAATGTTTGGCTTGCCTTTCCTTTCCCCATTATGTTTGTAGCATCTTCCTGATTTATTTATGTATTAAAAGATTTTATGTATTTACTTGAGAGAGTGAGAGAGACTGTGTGTGTGGGGCGTGCGGAGGGGCAGAGGGAGAAAGAGAATTTGGAGCAGAGCCTAACAAGGGTCTTGATCCCACAACCCTGAGATCACTACCGCAGCCAAAATCAAGAGTCGGATGCTTAACTGATTAACGAACTGAGCCACCCAGGGGCCTCCTGATTTAATTTTTAAGTGAATACATGGATAACCTCATTAAC
Organism: Ursus maritimus; assembly: GCF_017311325.1. NCBI lineage: Eukaryota > Metazoa > Chordata > Mammalia > Carnivora > Ursidae > Ursus > Ursus maritimus. Next base: position 15,727,621 of record NW_024424119.1, on the reverse strand, counting down.
ATGTAGTGGATATATGTTATTTTTCTTACTTTATCTTTTGACTAAAATAACTTCCTTCCATCAGTAATGAATGCTCTCACCACTGCCTCAGCAACCTTGTTGGGTAGAAATTACTCTCTTCGTTTTAGAAATAAGGAAGATATGGCTTAGAAGTTGAGCAGCTTCTTTAAAGTCAGAGAGCTGGTAAACAATAGAGGCAGGATTAGAACTCCTGTTTGTCTGTCTCCAAAGCTCATATTCTTTCCATTATAAACTGCTTCCTTGAGCTGCTCTTATGATCAGCCCATTTGAATCCTCCTCAATGACAGCAGAACTGCAGCACATTTCATAAGAGGGCACTGTGCATGCAATAGACCCATGGTAAATGTCGAATTAGTAAAAAGTTGAATGCTTAAAATACAATGGCTTCCCGTGGAACTTTTTAAAAATAGAACCTTGAGTAAAACAAAATTTCTGATTAGTGTGAGAAAAATTAATGAACGGAATTAGTTTTAGCTTTTCTGTCACCCTCTTTTTTTAAAAAACAGAAAAAAAATACAGTTTGATAAGGGAGCATATATGTTAGCAGTGATTAACCAAATTTTTTTTTTTAAATTGAGGTAAATTGGCATATTAGTTTTGGGTGTTGTACAACACCCAAATTCTGATAGTGGTCCCAAAATACAACCACAAGTTTTCATGGTTATTTGGTACTATATTTAGTGTTCTGTGTCCCTCTCTTTTTTTGTGTGTAGTTAATAGGGAACCACATTAGGGTAAGCAGAGTGTCTGTCCTAAATACCTGTATTCATAACCACATGCACCTGTAGTGCCCCATCAAGGAAAAAATTCCTCCATTTGCTATGAAATTGATGAAAAAAATATATTTAATAAAAATATTGGACATTACTGAGCATCTTCTGGGAAACCCTCAATTAGTTTGGTTTGACTTTAGTAGACTAAACCTGTTTTAGGTCTATTTTTGAGACCTATTCTACTGTAGTGTTTCTTACCTTCTAAAACTGAGAAACCTCTTCTTGGTTGAAAAAATTGACGTTTCGGATTGGCTTTTACTTAAGTGTGCATTTCATTGATTCCAACCCCTTGAATACCTTCCATTTTGTTTAAGAGTTTGGGACATCATTGAGCCAGGGGTTAGGGAGCTCAGCTGATAGGGGGAAACAACACAATACTCCTTGTTAAGCAGCTCTTTAGAAATTGTGTTTTATTATTTTTGTTTATACTCTTTCTTTTTTCCTGCATGTTCTCATTGGCTTGGATGTTCCCAGTGTAAATCTTTATGTTCAGATTTCCCTGTATCCTTATGTAGGTCATCAAACCTTTTTTAGAAAATTGGATTCAGTTTATTTGAAGAGGCTCTCCTATAAAATAAATGTACATATATACCCATATGTGCACATGTGAACACACGATTCTTCACCTTTCAGATGGAAATAACTGTACGTGGTAAAGGCTGTAAATTTGTCAGGGTACAATGTACAGGATACTGACAGATTCTTGGTTGTTGCTTGACGCCTTCCCCTTTTATGGGTAAAGAAAAACGAAACTGAAAAAGTCGTGCCCGTGAAGCCCACTCAGCAGCTTGGCGGAGACTTGCACCCACAGTTTCTGAAGCTGAACGTTGCAATTGCTGCTGGGTGCTCTGGCTCAGCCAGGAGATGTTTGATGGAATGCTTTGGAGATATGTGGAGGGGTTTTTTTGTTGTTGTTTTTTGTTTTTAAATGCACAGCTTGCTGCTGAGTTCTAACTGATGTTTAAACTTGCAAATGTAGTAGGAGATGAAAAAAGACCACATGTATATTTCTAGGAGAATTAATGTAGACTTCCTTTTATTATTGAGAAAATGTGCTGGTGTTAATGACAAGACCGTATGCCAAAATGAGAGTGGATCTCTGTCATCAGCGGTGTAGAACTAATACATGCCTTTCTTCTTTCCTTCATTAGGGCAGAGCCTGGGATATGGCTTTGTGAACTACATTGACCCTAAGGATGCAGAGAAAGCTATCAACACCCTGAATGGATTGAGACTTCAAACGAAAACTATAAAAGTATGTGGAATTTTTTTTTTAAATCTACTTGCAGAATGGAGATTAAAAATGATTCAAGTCTTCTTGTAGTTCTCTTCCTTCATTTCATGCCCGCATAGACACTTCTCTTGGAGGCAGAGCAGAATTTTTTGTTTGTTGCATGATGGGGGAAACTGTTCACAAGTACTTTATGTAATCACTCCTGTATTAACAAGGGGACAGCAGCAACTTTCTTCGCTAAGTACTTTGTGAAGCCTGCTGAATTAAATCTCCTTCCTTTGGAGTCAGTTACTTTCCGTATAGCTTGAGGAAACCTGTGACCCATTCTTTGAGCCCTGGGCTTGGGAGACTTGTTCTGTGATGGGCCAGGTAGTAAATACGTTAGCCTCTGTGGGTTGTGCAGTCTCTGTCCTGACTTCTCAACTCTGCCCTTGTACCGTGAAGCAGCCATAGCCAATAACTACGTGAATGAATGGGTGTGACTATGATCTTAGAAAACTTTATTTATGGAAGCTGAAAGTTGAATTTCATGTCATGTTCATGTGTCACAAAACAGTGTTTTTCTTTTGCCCCAATCATTTAAAAATGTAAAAATCATTCTTAGCTCATGGGTTATAAAAAACATCTGGAAGGCTGGATGTGGTCCTTCGGCTCTGTTCTGACTCTGCTCTACTTTTGAGGAGACTGACTGGACCTGCTCACATGCCTCACAGGTTATTTGTCCTGATAATGTTTTTCAAGACAGTTGGTCAGTAATTTGTGGATATTTTCCGGCTTTTTTGAATTTTCGAAATGCCGACGTAGATTGTATCTGGATAAGAAGTTAATACAGTTTGCAGTATGGATTTCTTTTCCTTTAGAAAATAAAAGGGATGTTGCTTCTGGCAAATGCTTAGTGCACGTGCCATCAATTTTGCCTCTCCTGCCCAGTGCAGACATTGCCAATCAATCATGGCAGTCTTTCTTACTAAGTCTAGATGTGGCTCCCAAATATTTTTCAAAATAGTGTTCCAGACAACCTCTATCAATTGACTCAAGTTGGAACCTATTTTCCACCCTTGATTTAAGAAGTCAGCTCAGACTATAGCCTGAAGTGGTGAGGGGAAGTTAGTCAAGGCTGACTATGGCATCCATCTTGCTTAGAGACTTGTCTAGAAGATTTCTGCTCATTTTTTCAGAAATCTGGAAATGCAGTGTCATCTTTATGCTTAAAAGTTGCTTCTCTCAGAATTGTCAGCTAAGGTAATTCATTAGCTCTGGGTAGTTTTGACATCTCATTCTTTATATTTATTGGCTCATAGGAAAAATTCCTCCCAGCTCTGTCTCATCTAAAGGGAACTCTATGGGGGGCTCCCAAATGTATTTGGATGTAAGATGTCCAAGAATTTTTCACATTTATTGATTAAGAAAATGTCCTTTGGAAATATTCACTCTTCAGCTAGAGAATGAGCTGGTTATTATGCTACCAAGATTTGAGGGGGAAAAAAATTAAGATTCCTAATACAGTCTGTGATTACAAAGACTTGGTCTTTTAATCTGGATTGTGTTTTCTAATTTCCATACTTATCTGCACACTTTTTGTGTCACAAAGGTTAACCTTTTACTAGTACTATTAAGCACTATTACTATTAAAAACAAATGCTGTTAAAAAAAAAAAAAGACATCTAATATCCAGTTACTTTCAGACTGTTTTGTGTGCTCTCCGTCCTCCTGAGGATTTTTGTAGGCCTCCCCATGTTAAGTTGATTTCCAGAATTGCTGCTAATTTATCTTAGTGTTGAGGTCCCTGAGTTGTGGTTACGAAGAAATTGGAATAGATGGTTGAGATGGCTCATACCAGAACATACCCTTTTCTCCATTCCAGAAATAGCCATCCTTATTTCATTCTAGTGAGTCAGTTCTTTTGCTCTAAGTTCTTTTGCAATAATGTCCACAAGAAGGCAGAAATGCAGGGGAGACGGGTCGCCAGAGAATAAATTTCCATGGACTGCAAGGAGACCATTGATGACAGCTGCTTCTTCACTGCCCATTGCCCGGCTTTCTCTTCAGTGCCCAGCTGCTTGGGCAGAATATGTGGAAGAAAGGACAGTAATGCCTTGTGTCTTTTAAACTGTGACATCTGCTACTTCTCTTCTGATTTTCTGAAATGGGGGTGGGAGTGGTGGGGAAAGCAGCAGGCTACTTCTTTCCCCGCCCCCATTCGGTTCCTGTAAAAATATCAGATAACAGCTGGTATCCTCAATTTGGCCCAGATTTCTCTGAGAGGCAAAGCAGACCATTTTCCAAAACTACAGAGCACCATTTTTGTCTGTTTGTTCTTTGTATGGTTATTTTTTTATTTTATTTTTTTTTAATTTTCAGTGAGACATGTTTTGTGTTCTTAGGCAACATCTTGATCCAGTTTTTTCTTCATGTTTGCTGCTTCAAGTACCTTTTGGAAGCTGCACTTAAACCATTCCATTTTCTGAGATACCGTTCCATAAATTAGCCTTTTTATCCTTCTTGCAGTCCATCCTGGTGGTGGCTGTCAGCCTAAACTTACACAAACACCACTTTCCTCATGTTACTTCTCACTCAAACTTCTCTTGTATTTCCCAACTCTTTTACCAAATCATTTGAGTTAACTTCGGAGTGTTATTACTACTGTCTGTGGTAGTCAGCCTGGCTCTTCCCTGGCAAGCCGATCTCAGGCTCTGCACACATGCCCCTGTAGCTCTCGCTTCCTGGCATACCCTTTCACACTGCTTTGAATAGCAGCGTCCCCATCTATGGGAGCCCATCTGAAGTTGTTCCTTCAGCTGCTGCCCCAAATAAAAGAGTTGAGACCTTAGTGCTCGAAGAGTTTGGCTAAGATCAGGCCCTTTAAGACAAAGCTCTTACATTTAAGGTGGCAAAACTCTTTCCCTTTAAAAAGTTGCAGTAGACTAATTAATATGTACATCATATACGAGTATACAGATGTCGGTGTGCTCCTCAAGGTAGTCTTCCAAGCCACCTAGCAAGCAGTTAGTATGCATTTGGTAGAATTCCTAGTAATTGGAATATTGAAACAGTGAATCAAGCGCTCTGAAAGGTGATTTAGCATTTTCTCCTGGGGCTTCCTAATGGTATTATCCCAGTAGGATTTTGTGCAATAGATGGATGGTGTGTTGAATAAATGACAAATGTTCAGTATTTCTGCAATGAGTGAAGCAAAGTCCCTCAGGCACTGCGGAATCCTAAAGCAGTTATTCCTAAACTTGGTTGCATCAGAATCACCAGAAGTGAGTTAGAAATGGAGGTTCTTGGGCCCACTGCAGAACTACTGGATCAGTGTCCAGTGATGGGATGCGGAAATCTGCTTTTTAATATGCTTTCCCATTAGTTCATGACAGCAAGTCTAAGGCCTAACATGTAGGAACCACCAAAATGTACCTTTTCTGAATAGGTGGGTTCTCTGTTTGGTATTTTTGCACCCAAAGTTCAGTTTGTTTTCATCTTTTACCTTGGTAAATCTTCTTGTGGATAATTCTTAGCATGCTGAATGATAATTCAGCATTCAGAGTAAAAAGTAGTTCATACCGTCTTCACTTTTTAAAAAGTATGGCTTAGAAATTAGAAAAACTTATGTTCACCTTATGTTAGAAAGATATTTATTATAAATAGCATTCATAGGTTAAAGTTTCAAAGTGGTTATTGTTTTCTTCTAAGGATCACATTTTTTCCTGATTAGGTTGATGTTTTGGCAGCTTACCTTGCTGGTGATGTCATACATACCATCTCTGAGCTACATGGGAGGCAGTCATGATAAAGCCTGCCCACATTGTCCCTGATACTGAGCTGGTAAATACACTGTGAAGAATACAAGATGTTTTTAACTTCTGATATTAGGGATGGTGGTGAAAAGGTAGTATATGCACAAGTCAGGTGTGGGGGGTGGGAATCTCCTCATGACAGTGTCAAAAATAGTATACTGGGGGGAATCTCATTAAGAGCCCGCTGGTCCCCATGGGAACCCTTCGTTCTGTGGACCATTTGGGATCTCTGTGGTTGTGACTACTGTATTCAGTCTTTATGTTCTTTGCTTATTTTGTTTTTAGGGGTCTCAAGTACTGATAAAATCTAAATTGGTATATGTATGGCTTCAAGCTAATACTCTTCCCCCTTAAGGGAAAATGTATTTTTTATCTCGGTTAATGGTATCAGAGTTAAATTCATAATTAGTAGAGTAAAATATTGAATATTTCCAAAGAATCTTATACGCTCCCTTCCCCCTCTCCCCCATCGAGTACTGTGAATCGGTGATGGAAGTCTTTCCTCCCAGCATCACTCCCAACTTCTCCCCCTCCTCCAAGGGGTGTAGGGATCTTTGTTATTCCCAAAAGTGGGCTTGCTTTTATCTGAAAATGAGGGCTGTTATCTCAAGGAATAGAAGTTTTTTGTTATCACTGATAGGTACCCCGAGAAATTCATGGCTTTTCTGCCCCACTGAAGAAAAAAATCCCTATTTGGAAATCCCTATTAGGCATGGAAAAACTGCCTAACTTTGGTTTTGATTAAACGGATTTTTTTTTTCTTAATCATTCAGACATAAACCAACCTAAATTCCACCTTTGCTTAAAAGTTATTAATTGATACATATAATGTGAAATTTCTCATATTAAAATATCCAAACCACCATTTAAGGTCATATGGGAAAACTATTATAAAAATCGGAATACTAATTACAAATAGTGTCAATTTCTTCAAGTGTTCAGTTTGATAGAGAACGTTAAGTAAAGCTAATAAACCTTTATTCTGAGCCATTGTGTTGCTTTGTTCGTTACATTTATATCTTTTCCTCACTAGCCTATCCTTTTTCCAGTAACTGTCCTACTCACAGGCTTCTTTTGTGTTTGTTTTTAGCGTGAACTATATCCTTAAAATAGGAGGAATATAGAACTACATTTCTGAAGTTTTAGTCTTCCTGACATTGATGAAGTGATTTAACTGGCTGTGTGATCTTGGACAAGTCTTTTAATCATTTCAGTTTCCATTTTATCTGTAAAATTAATTAATTTATTCATCATTGAGAATGTTTATTACCTGCCTCTTTTTAATTTTTTTAAACTGTCCATGGTCTTCCAAATTGCATTTTAAGAAAGATTGTAACTATTTAATTAAATATTTAATGAACTCATGGTTATCATGGAATGATTTAGTTGGTGGTGAAAGGCAGCACCCCATCCTGAAGAGACAACAGTTTAAACTGTTTTCTCTTTGCCATTGCTGAAACTTTATCAGCCACCGTAAAATTTGTGCTGGGAAACCATTCTTTAGCTCAGCCCTGTTTTTGGTACAGAATTACCAGGGAGGGCATTGGTTCTCACTAATCACTGTAAACCGTTCTTTTATAAAATTTAATTCTGACCATTAGAAAATACTACCAGATCATTGGCTGTTCAGTGTAAGAAAGGAAGGGGCATGGAAGCAGAAATGTAAGTGAAGTTAGGCTTACTACCTGTTAGGTGCTCTGTTAGAATATCTGCAGCACCATTTTGGGGTGTTTGAGACAAGTGGGTTACATAATAGCAATAATGCTGAGATTTTATGCTGTTTGTAGGGAAGTTTGAAAAGCAGCTGGTAGAGGGACCACATAGAATTAGCTAGAGCAGTAAGCAGGGGGAGTAATGCAGAAAGGAACAAGGGACCATTGGGGGATTATAAAAGGCAGGTGTGCCATGCCAAGGTTTTATATTATAGGTAAGGGAGTAGGGCAGTGATGGATTGGACTTGAGTATTTGTGAGGAAGGGAAGGTCTGTTTGGTACAAATAATGCGTCTCTCTGAGCAACTCAGGCTACCCTAGTGTTCTTTTGGCTTATGTAGTTGATTTTGTTTTCTGTGCAGATACAAAGTGTAGATGTTTGTAGAGGTGTGGGCCTCACAAATTATAAAGCATCTCCTATGAAGTACCCCACATTTCAACACTGCTGCATATGGATCATCATTTACTTTTTACCTTGACCAGATTTGGAAAATTTGAAAGTCTGAAGGACAGGTCCCAGATTAACAGACAACTTCTGAGATGTTAACCTAAACTGCTATTTGGCTGGTCAGACTTTGGTTTGTGGAGGGACAGAAAAAAAAACAAAAACAAAAACAGAAAAAGTACATACCAGGAGTGGAAGTGAGAATGGAAGCTGAGTGAATAATTTCTTTGCCTTTTTAAAAATAAAGACTGAATGTATTGTACCTTCATTTTTAAGCTGTGGTCTGGAACTTTCTAGAGCCATGTGCCAAATTTTACCAGTATATTGATACATCATATTATTGGAACCTCTTCAGTGCATTTAAATAAAACTCTCAAATCTATACCGAGTCCAGTTTACATAGTCCCTATCTGGAATGAGGAATAAGATTTTTAAAAATAAGGTATTATTTGTATAATGCCCATTACGTGTTTTCAGAATACTCCATTGTGAGCTTGAATTTTTTTTTTTTTTTTTAAAGCCACAAAAAAGCACCATAGGTTGTTACTTACCTTGGGTGGCCTACAGAGTGCGGTAGGTGGCCTAGTGTAGTCCAGACCTACATTGTCCCAACTCAGGCCTGTTTGTGTTCCTCCTGCTCCTTCCAAGCTGCCTTTGTAGTAGAAATGAGCAATTTGAAAATTCCCAGAGGGCAGTAACTTGGCATTGTCTGAATGGCTTTTCTGTAGATATTTTTTCATGGTTGCTACAGCAGAGGCTGAGCCCGCACAGAGGGATAGATGAGGAGGGGAGAGTTCCTGGTAGCAGTGTCTCCGCTTGCTCCCTGCCCATCCCTCCTTGTGAACCACAGGGCAGGGGGGCGGTGGGAGAGTCTCAGCAGTTGATTGAACCCATCTTTCTTAGGAGGGAGTCCATAGATCATTTTATTATCCAAGCCTCTACTTTTCCTGCCTGTTTAATAAATGTGTATCAGCAAAGGCATTTCTGCTAGGCACTGTTAACACCTGTCTGCTTATCTTTTCTACTGCTTTTTGAGGGTAGGGTAGGGCTTGTGACCTTTCATTTGTGACTTGGGAGAAGCACTACCAGGTAGTTGGGTGGCTTCTGTCTGTTCTACAAAGCTAGTTTGAGAGGTTAAGATAGGTGTGCTAACTTCTGAAGAAGAGTCCCTTGATTTCTTGCTTTACCTGTTTTTTTGTAGTAGTTGCATAGGACTTTTATCCTTTTACTTGTCTGGATTTATGCAAAAACAATAGTCTCTTGTAGGCAAATTCTCCCCCCACCCCCGTTTTTTAAGATTTATTTATTTAGAGAGTGAGAGCACTAGCAGAGTGGTGGGGAGTCGTGGGGGAGAGGCAGAGGGAGAAGCAGACTCCCTGCTGAGCAGGGAACCTGAAGTGGGGCTCAATCCCAGGCCCCAGGATCATGACCTGAGCCAAAGGCAGATGCTTAACCAACTGAGCCACGCAGGCGTCCCAGGCAAATACTCCCTTTGATCAATGAAATGCAGCTCAGGTTAAGGGACTTGTTAAAACACAGTGCGGCTAACAGCACCAGTAGGAACAGAAATGTAAGGTCACGTTGGCTGACGCTGGTGGCTTTTATTGTTTTCTTTCCATCTCGTATTATTAATATTCAGGTGTTTTCCTTAGAAACAGGTTATAGATACCACTACAAACAAATGGAATATTCTCTTGGGGACCTTAATTTGGGTCTTGTACTGTCTTGAGACTTCCTGGATCAGATCTCTGTTAGGTGTGAGTAAGTGGAGCTGTTCCTGGTGGTGGAAAAACTGCTGTTTTTTGGGCTAAGTGCTAGAGGTGGCCACACCTCTAGCTTGAGAGGAAAATGGTGTCTGGAGGTCATGTTTAGCAGATGGGCAAGTTCACAGATTTAAATATTTTGATGGTAACTGGAGAGTAAAAGAATCATTATAGTAACTTTCTGGATCTCTGTTCTAATAAGAGATTACCCATTTAAGAATGTTCTTCTGGTAGGTTCTTGCGAATCTTAGATGCAAGTTTAAAAGTTAGAGAGAGTTGCGTTTGTCATTCTTGAAGTTTGTGCGGACTCTATAAAAGCATGTGTAGTCCATTTTCTTTTATTCCCGCCTTTGCCACATTTTCCTGTCATTGCCCGTAGCATCAGTTCTAAGCCACAAGCACTACATCAGACTTGGGGGGTTTTACTTTGGGAAGTTTCTTGACCTACGGTTTATGGTTAAGCAGGAAAAGAGGGCTATGTTTTGAAAACGGCATAGGCAGTCTGCTACGTGTGTGCCCCCCACCCCAAATGAGAAGCACTCCTTTGAATGTTGCATCAAGACCTCGAGCCGTAAGTCCTGGATTTCTGTCCTGCTCTTGCTCTCCTGGTCTAGCTTTCTCACTTGTAAAATGGTGAAGGGTGGTACCGACTATACAATTATTGTGTAACATGTTATTTAACATCTAGAGGTAGAAAGTACTCGTGTTGGCCTGTGACTTTCAGAAAGAGAAGATCAAGAATATTAAGTTTTTCAGTCTTTTCTATATTTAAAGGGGTAACTTAGAAATCTAGTTGGGGAGGATTTGAAAAGCTACTTTTTTACTCTGAAGAAAATAGTCACCCTGTCTACTTCGTTGGTTTAATTTTATTGGATATTTAAAAAACTATTGTAGTTACCTTGTGTTATAGAGAAGTGGGTTGTGGAAAAAAAATCAATAAATCATGGTAATGTGCTCTATTTTTTGGTCATTAGTATAAGGTTACCTCCTCCCGCAGGACTGAGAAGTGTAATCCTTCCTGCATAGGTTCTGGGGTTGCTAATGAGTCTTGAAGTGACCCTCGCTGACCCTCAGGTGAGCAGCGGGAAAGGCAAGGGAAAGGAGAATGCCTGCGTGGTCCTGGAAACTGATCATTCAGAAAATGCTTTCATGGGGCGCCTGGGTGGCGCAGTCGTTAAGCGTCTGCCTTCAGCTCAGGGCGTGATCCCAGCGTTCTGGGATCGAGCCCCACATCAGGCTTCTGTGCTAGGAGCCTGATTCTTCCTCTCCCACTCCCCCTGCTGTGCTCCCTCTCTCGCTGTTTATCTCTCTGTCAAATAAATAAATAAAATCTTTAAAAAAAAAAGAAAAAAGAAAGAAAATGCTTTCATTTTGACAAATTTTGTTAAATGACTATTTAGAAATTCGACTATTCCCACTTGTTTCACCCAAAGAACCCTGTTCGTATTCCTAGAAAGATTCTGTAGTCATTGAGAGTGGCTCTGCCCTCTTAGAATTAAGCCCAGCAGCCTTTTGCAGAGACCAGCCAGGCTGACGAGCTTCCTGATCCCGGTGAGCCCCATCCATCCATGCTGATTTTTGGAAAAACCTTGAGATGAGTTTTATACGCTTTGTTTTACCTTTACATTTTTGTATTTGCTGGTGATTTATATTCATATATACTTTACTTTCAAGCTACCTGTGAATTTCTTACTCATTTGGAAACCAACATCGGTGGGTGACAAGGAGGAGAGCTAGTTTGTAGGAATCCCGAATATGTCCCCCGAGTTTGTGGATTACCTATTTAAAGTCCCTCTATATAAGGGACTGCCAAAACATTAATGTTCATCAGAATCCCTGGCATGGGTGGTTGATAAAATGCATATTTCTGGACCCCTGCATATTTCAGTAAGTAAATAAAACTTACTGAATCTGATTATCTGCTGAGTGAGAACAAAAGGTTGAATTTTAACCAGTCACTGCAGGTGACTGTTAATAGGCAGTGGTCTGACCAGAGAACCGTTGTTTGGTGGACCTTAATGATTTGAACTTGGATAGGTCTGTGGTGCTTGTTTCAAAACAAATCTGCATGTAAATAAGATTTTCATTTGTGGGTTCTTTCATAAACTATCTGGAATACTTGTGGTTAACAGATGTACTTTTAATGAATATAATGCTGGACTTACCTAAATAATACATTCTCTTTCTCTGTCTCTCTCACTCTCACTCATACACATACTACTCATTTTCAGAGCATTTTGGTGTCATTAAATACTTTTAGCATTACAAGTACATAAACGCCATTTAATATTTGATTCTGAGGGTAGGGAATTTGCAGCATGGTTCTTCTGGGGCCCATTCATTTAAAATGGGTATTTCATATTAGTATAGAGATTGGGAGTTGAATTATATGATGCAAGATGGTTGTGGAGCCTTAGAATATGGAAGTTGCTTTTAAAATGCAATAAAAATTTATTTCCTATTTATAAGCTCCCAGCCACACCCCTCCTCTCCCCCTCCCCAGTATCTGGATGTTTGAACTTCTCTAGTCACAGTTTGAGTAAATGGGAATTTGCTCTATTATCATAAAAACTCCCCCCACATAGCATGTTATGAATATTTAAAGAAAAAAACTATTTATGCCACTTTAATTTAGAAACCTTTTGACCTATAAATTCAATTTTGTCCCAAAGCTATGTGAAAGCAGTGCATACATACTGTCACCACACCAAAAGGCTTAGAATGTCTCTGTTCTCAGATTTGCAAAAATGGTTTAATAAGTATTTGTCACCAACTTACAGGATTTTCCATAGTGTTCTTCATTAACCAGTGTCTTGGGGGAATTGTGAAATACGCATTGTCTGCACACTGCTCTGGCGTACAAAGTCAAATGAACTGTGAAGGTGAGGGCTAAAAACACCCCTCTCACCTTTGTACTTTGTCCTTTGAGTATTAAAGAACATTGATCTACCAAGTGGCAAAGGGGGTACTATTTGGCGGTTTAATTACAGCCAGTGAATGTTATTGATGCTATCAATCAGCGAGACCCAGGGAAAGGGCATGGTGCCAGACCATTCGGTGCTCCCGACAGTGTAATTAAATACCGCAGGACTGGATTCTCAAGGTAAAGTGAGGTGCTTCCGCACATCTGAAGCAGGAGAGCACTTTGTCTTGCAACCCAGGTAAAGGTTATCCCCTCCTACTACTCCTCTTTAAATTTTTGGAGGAGTCTATGAATGGCAGTGATATGGTCTGTTCCTTGTATACCAGTTAAGGTTGTTGGTGTTTTCCTTAAAAACCCTTTTTCTGTAAGATCTTCACAACTGTCATACAAAAGGCTTTAGGCATATAGTAATTACTTTTTGTTAAAGCTGTTTGGGGGGATATACAGCTCAGGTGTCTAGTAGATATTTGGAGAATGAGGGATTGTCTTTGAATGAGACTATTAGTCCTGCAAATCAGTTCATTTAAAAAAGCTTTCCCTGTGATTATTCTCTAATGTCTAATCATGTTGAGAGAAAAATATCTTGGTAGGTTGAACTTATAAAACATTCAGTAATATTTCAGGGGTTATTCCTTTTAAATTAGCTGTTGAATAAATTTTTCATAGTTGTATAACTTATGTCAGGTCCACAAAATATATTTGGTAAAACTTTCTTTGGCTCTGGGGAGGATTTATAACAACATTTCTGTTACTCGTTTTTTCTTTTTCTCATGTGTTATACATGTGTTTCACACAAATTTTCTTCTAGGTCTATTTGAGAGATGAATTCATAAGCAATCCCAAAACATTTGTTACTCCTTTTTTTTTTTTTTTAAAATGATGTGTAGTTTATACTCATTAAGGTTTACCAAGGACAGGCTCCCCTTGAAAGAAAGTAAGGTGGTTTCCTAACTTTTTGTGCATATGCGTGTGTACACATACACATGTACACACTAGATTCCTGACAGTTGGGTTAAAACAGGCCTGAAAACACTTCTTGGCTGTTGTGGTTTAGTTGTAATACAGGTATGGGTTGCAAACTGTTTTTACATTTACAACAGGTGTTTGAAGGAAGATTGTTAGAAATTATCCTTTAGGTGTTTGAGGAATAATTTTTTAAGAACATTAAAGTTTAATAAAAGTGATTACTTCGTCTTCAAGAGTCTCATCCCATGAGGGCCTTTCACAATATGTGGAATCATAGCAAGTTCTATGGTTCGTTTCCAAGTTTGTATTGAAGGGTATATGTTTTAAAAGTTATTAATGGCCATCATACGTGTGCTTTTTTTTTCTTCTCCTCCTCCCACTTCCCACCCAAGGCAAAGATATCAAATGTAATACTAAAAAAAATTGTAAATTGTTTTTTTAAAGACTATACAATCCTGGATAGGGAATCTTGGATAGGGACCATTTGTGCGTAATGAGGTACTTAATTCTGCAAGCGTTTAGAGTGTCTAGTATGTACCAGTCAGCTTTGCTAAATGTTGGAGCCGTGCTAAAATATGACAAGATACCGTCTTGTCCTTGATGTCATTGTGTAGTAGGGAGAGACAGCACTTACTTTCTATGACCGTTTTTTTTTTGATGTATGATAAGTGAATGCAGAGTGCAATGGGAATGGATATGTCACTGGCTGTCGAGAGGCCTCTGCAGTGGTTTCAGAGGTGATAGGGTTTTACAAAATAGGGTTTATCACGCAGAGAAAGAAGACAGGTATTATACGTGAAGGAATGTCTCATCCAAAGGCACAGCGGCCTTTATGTGACATGTACTTTTTGGAAGAAACGTGCATCTGGAAGCTATAGAGTGTGCTCATTCTGTCGAGTATTAACCTTCTATAAAAGTGATTGGGAGGAAAATTTGATTAAACCTAGCCCCATAGCTTACATTTATCCTTTTTTAGTGAAGACCTAATTCACAAAAGGAGCTATAGAGATGAATTTTGGGCAGATTATTTCATTTGCTCGTGGGTACCTCTCTGCCTTGTTCTGCAAAGATCCATGGTAACCTGTGAGACTCATTTAAGATATTTAAAAATGGTACCAAGATGAAATTTCTCCGTGGAGTATTTAGTGTACACACAGAAATAGGATCATTATATTTTCATTACTGTATGTATAAGTAGGTCAAAGAAGACTTGGATATCTGAACCAACATTGCGGCGAAGCAGTTTTTCTTCTAGTTATAGAACAAAAGGGAACTTATCGTAGATGGTATTTAAATTAGCTTTTTAAATGGCCACACTGATATTGACTATTCTGCTCACCTAGCTTATGATGGGAAAATGACCTCCATATTGTGTATGTATACATTTCTGTAGACTGTCACTCCCCTGCTCATAGACACTTCACTGTGACATTTAAGGCCTCCAGAATCTGCCCCAACTTGCTATTACCACAGTGTTGTCTTTGTTCTGCAGAGATTCTTGTCCTGCTCACCCGGGCTCATCATCCTTGAAGATGCAGGTCAAATTCTTATCCCCTGCCTTGGGTCATTCTCTGCCTATACTGCCTTATGCCAATGTCATTACTTACTGACTTTTGTTTGGCAATAGAGGCATTTATTTTTTTACTGCACGTTACCTTTTTCTCCTCTTTCGTGGTCTACGCTCAGAGGGCAAGCATCTTTGTCTTTAGAGCAATTCACAAAATACTTCAGCTTTTATTTAAAATTTCTGAAGGAGGAATTTTCTAATATATTGTTAATAAGGAATGTTGGAGATGTGCTCTGTACACTCAAAGGTAGGAAAATTCACAATTTAAGTGAAACCAAAAGTGATACTCTTGACACTTCCTGGTGGGTGTTACTATTTATCGAAGACACGGTCGAGTGAAGAATAAAGGACTTACCTGCTTTTTCTTTTCTACAGTTAATGAAGATTGAACTATTGTTTTCCTTTTATGTGTGATTTTCTGCATAACGTCCATCAGCTTGCGTCTTTGCCCTTTGTCACTTTCATGTGTTCTTTTTTTCCTCTCTCAAACCTTAGATGGAGTATGTTCAAGCCCGAGGACATATAACCCACCAAAATTGACTTGTTGAAAACCTTCCTCTTTTTCCACACATTACCAACTAGTCAGTGCTTGTTGACTTTTATCGTTAAACATCTCCAGTTTACTTCTACCAAGTAGCGTGGAGACCTTCTTTAGGTTTCACTTTCCAACTCAGCAATTTTAATCTGTTGGCAGTGCTTTAGATCTACTAGGTGGTCCACTGCTACATAAATTATATTTTAGGTTTATTTTTGGAGGTAAAATTGTAACAGGTACCTTGATAGTATGGCTTTTGTTAGAGATTGCATCTGATCAAATTTCAGAATCTTGAAAGAACCCTTAAGAAGCTACTACGGAGAATGGTTTTCTAAGAATTGAATGAGTACGTCTATTTTTTTCTGCAAGCCATTTTAACTTGTGTTGTTTCCAGTGGAGCACAGAAAGCCAGATTGTTTGGACAAGCATCACACCTTCTAATCATCTTGCCTGAGAGGTACTTCAGAAAGAGCCCCTGCAGGAGGCCATGGAATATTCAGTCAGCAGGAATTGGAGTGCCTCCGTGGTGGGTGGGGCTGTAAGATACACGCACATGTAAGATTAGTTTCAACCCTCTAGGAGCTTACAGCCTAGTAATAGAAAAGCTTTGTAAGTGAATTTCAGTACTGTTACCCTGGGAGGAGGCTTTCAGGCGGTCTGCTGCTCTGGCAGTGTTGAGGAATACCCAGATACATCTGAGTGTTGAGTACTAAGTACTGAGATTTCCCTTTTTCTTTAAGTCTCTCTAGTATGTTTAGTGATAGTGTCCAGGATGAAAAATTCACAGTACTCCCTGCTAGCATAGCCACCTCAGTGTTTTTTTCTACTGTGAAATCACATTGAGTCATTAGGCACTGGTTGAATCCCACATTCAGAAGCATACACACAACCCTAATCTGAAATTAGGCACTGTTCCCCAAAGTCCATTTATTACTTCTGCCAGTGTCTCCCTGAAACAGGGATGATTCTTTGTTTCTCCTCTATTTCTTTTTTTTTTTTTTTTTTAAAGATTTTATTTATTTATTTGACAGAGATAGAGACAGCCAGCGAGAGAGGGAACACAAGCAGGGGGAGTGGGAGAGGAAGAAGCAGGCTCACAGTGGAGGAGCCTGATGTGGGGCTCGATCCCGTAACGCTGGGATCACGCCCTGAGCCGAAGGCAGACGCTTAACGACTGCGCCACCCAGGCGCCCCTCTCCTCTATTTCTTATTCTGCAACCAACTTTTGGCTCTAACAGATCTTTATGAGAGAGAATAAGGAGGTGGGAGGATTTAATATGCAGTAGTTTGACTGGAGGAATAAAATGAAGTTAGTCTTTTCTATCAGCCCATTTAAAGGTGCTGGATGTTGACCCCCTGTACGACAGCAAGACACCATTTCCCTCATGTTTCAGCCAGGCTTTGGGCTTTCCAACACACTCCTCTGCCATTGTCTTACAAAATACTTGTAATATTGTATTGCAATATTGTAATTATTAGGGTTAATTTTGATAATAACTGCCATGGATTTGGGAGAAGTCTTATTTATTTACTCTCTGAATTGTTTTTCTGTTAAAGTGCATATACATCTTCCTTGTGCCAAATGACGCCATGTGTGTCTTCTTACCTGTTTCCTCTCAGAGATAATAGTTACATTTGAGTTTCTTCTTACATAAATTAGGGATGCTGATGATAATACCCAGTTCATACCCTGCTGTTAGGATCAATTCAGCTAATATATGTAACATACCGAGGGGCGCCTGGGTGGCTCAGCTGGTTAAGTGTCTTATTTTATTTCAGCTCAGGTCATGATCTCGGGGTCCTGAGATCGAGCCCTGTGTTGGGGCTCCACACTCAGTGGGGAGTCTGCTTGGGATCCTCTCTCCCTCTGCCACACCTCCCCCCACTACGTGCTTACGTGAGCATGTGTGTGCTCTCTCAAATAAATCAATCTTTAAATATATAAATATATAACATACCAAGAACAGTGCCTGGCACATGGTCAGCATTGAATAAATGTTTGGGGCTACCATTATTTATGTTATGATTTTATACATATGTGAAATTCTTACGGTATGATGAAACATTATTATGGTTCTCCAGCTCTGTACTAATAGTTTTATTTTTCCACTTAATCCTTGTGAGGTAAAGACTGTCATTAACATCAGATTGCAAATGAAGAAACAGAGGCTTCAGAGAATGTATGGAATTTATTCCCTAGTTACAGAACTGGTAAGGTGGCAGAGCCAGCACCTGAACTGAGCTCTGTGCGATTCCATGCCCTGCGTTTGTACTACTTCCTAACCTGGGAGGGCTGTGGTACGAGCATCGGTTTCTGGCCACTAATTCAGAGTATGCTCTGTTCGAGCCAGTAATAATGCATTTTCTTTTGCCTTTATTTTTTAAGTGTTTCGACCTAATACTAAACTAATTCATGTTTGCCTCAATTCTAGCCTATTTATATTACTTAATACTTTTTTGTTTTTTTTTTTTAAGTAGGCTCCACACCCAATGTGAGGCCTGAACTCATGACCCTGATGAGATCAAGGCTTCCATGCTCTACCAACTGAACCAGCCAGGCATCCCTTACTTAATACTTCTAAAGATATGTGGCCAAATAAATATAGGCTCATTTCTCATTTTTAATGTTTAAGGGAGTTCACTTTTCCTAACCAGTACAGAAAACTTCCTAATGCAGAGAGGAGGGTAGGAATGAACTCTCGTGGTTAAAGCTCAAACGCCCATCTATTTTTTTTTTCTCCAAGCCACTTTAGTGTAATCGCTTTCTAAAATTGTAAGGGACTAAGTGAAGGGATGGGATTGGAAATGCAATATGGAGTACCAATTCCCTTTGATAGATTCCTGCTTAGACCTTAAGATGACGACTCCACCGCCGCTGCAGTGGTCGATCCGATGTAGTCCCCCCTTCAGATGCCGCATCACTACTTGATCTGCTTGTTTTTTATTTCTTTGTTAAGTTCTTTACATGCAGAGATCTTTAGAAATTTGGAAGGCATTTTTGGCCTAACTCGCATTTCAAGACTGCTTTACCACAGGCTCCCTGTTTGTCTTTACCAGCACGAGAGTCCTTGTTGAACCAGCTGTGTGCCACAGCCAGGCAGAAGCAACAGTGAAACGGCAGATGTGATCTACTAACTTTGATAATTTACTAAATACTTTGATTCTTTAATAAAATTTTAATAAAAGTATACTTTCATAAGATACGAAGATGTCTGTCAGGACAGTCTGTTTGGACCCTCATTTAATTGATAAACCTGCATGAAATGGATTTGGGTAGCTTTTTTTTTTTTTAATTTTATGTGTTGGAGAGCATGAGAGAGTGAGCATGAGCAGGGGGAGCAGGCAGGCCCCACTGAGGAGGGAGCCCGGTTCGGGACTCGAGCCCAGGTTCCTGGGATCATGACCTGAGCTGAAGGCAGACGACACTTGACCTCCTAAGCCACCCAGGTGCCCCTGATTTGGGTAGCATTTAATAGACTGCGCAGTGTAGTTTTCTCATAGACTGAGTTTAAGATGTGTGAAAAAGGAAATCTAGTTTTCAAGTATCCAGTTTATGATGAGTTGCTTAATATGAATCTTAAAACCAGCACACTTTTGTTTTTCTGTTGCTGTTCTGTAGTTTTAGTGTTGTTGTAGTAATGCCATGTACGATCCCTTTATTCTTACGACTTATTCTTTGGTTCATCTTTAAGTTGGATATAAGAATCAACTGTTTTGAATTTTATTTAGTATGGTTGCGCTAAAACTTGGAAATGATGTGAAGCTGGGTCGTCTCTCTAGTGTAACACACTCAGTTGCTGTTTTCCCTTTCTGTTTAATAATACGAGATTTAGAAAAAAAAAGCATGTTTAATACCTAGAATGTTCTGATTATTCAAGGTACATTTTAATTTAGTTGGTGTAAAGCCATAGTCTACAGATTCTTGGTTTGATTTTTCTCTCTTCAGTTGCCTCCCCTCCCCCTATCTCAGCTCTTTTTCAGACATTTCCTATATGGTTCTCAGGCAATAGTAATAGAAGAAAAAAAGGAACTGTCCTAAGGAAAAGACCCATTTTGATGTATTTCAGATTTTTTTATGGGTACTGAAGAAAAAATTTAGCAGAGCTATAGCAAGTTCTTACCTTCTTGCATATCTCTTCCGGTATCTCTTTGTAAATGTCTGATCATCCTCCCAGTAATTGTCATTTTGCTAGAAAGTTGTATGGTTTCAGACTGTGTTGCATCCAGTGGTGTAGTGGAAAATCCCTTCTTCTGCATCTTTGGACAAGTCACGTCACCTTTGTGTGCCTCAGTCTCCCTCTTTCCTAAATATCAAGAAATTGGGCTATATGATTTGTTTCCTTTTGCTCCAAAATTAAGACCCCCCCCCCCAGCAACATATTACTCCGTCAAAGATTTTATTGCTTCTGGGGATTTGAGTTCCCAATTTGTGAAATGAAACTTCATTCTTGATATGTTTAATGGCATCTGCACAGAATCTATGCACAGAGTACCATCACATACGATGTTTGCTATATCACAAAGCAGATTATGCGCCCTCTTAATTTTTTAGACAAGAACTTCACTTAGTGTCTGATTATAAATCCTCTTCTTTACAGTAAATTTGTGCCAGGTACAAGGATGTGCAAAATAGGGTAAAAACAAGGTTTCTTACTTCAAGGACGTAAGGCAGTTACAAGACAGGATAAGAGACAAGTTTATCTTGGTTTGTTCAGTGTGGACAAGAACAAGGTGCATGATGCAGTGTGGGTACCGGCAAGGGTACTAACTCGGACTGGAGAAGATGGAGGAGAGTGGATGTGAGGCACTTTGGTGATGCCCTTGTCGAGTCCGAAGTGACTCACATTTAGTTGAGTGGGAGGAGCAGGTTGTACTAACACAGGGAAGTAAGAGAGGAAGGTTTGGAAAACTACTGAAGGTTGTGTGTGTTTATATAGAAAAGGAAGTCAGTGCCCCGAGCATAAAGAACTAAGAAATCTGAAATTAATCTTAAAGCATTAAGGAGCCCCTGAGGGATTCGAAGCAGAGAACACAATCAAATGTGTTCCTGGTGTTGCTTGAATTAAAACAATCTTTATGAGACTTAAAGCATTCAACAAATCAAGTCTCAGTAAAAAATTTGAGGTCTCACATACATTTTCCACTGATGCAGTTTTCTGAATTCTGCGTCTTGGAATACCTATTAAAGGTTACTCCCCTAATCTATAATACCCTTTTTAAGCCTTCCTGCTAGGGGTGATTATTGCTTTTAGCTCTAACACCTTTGCTAGAGCTAATCTTTAATTTCTTATGGACTTATTTCCGTATGCTTTGTTTTCTCAGGGTTACTCATTTGCAACCCTTTGTGAAACATGCCTGCCCTTAAAAAACTTAGACTGTGATATGTATATGCCTTGATGTGTGTTTAAGACATGTTCCTGGCGGGGGTTTTGCATTCAGAACCAGATAAAAGTACAATTCTTCCTTTCGGGTGAATTTTGAGGACTGTGGCCTGAATTGTGGTTGGAGATCGCATCCTTCTGTGTGCTCCACTTCTGGGCTCTTTTGGAGGGTCTAGTGTAGCCACCTGTCTGTAAAACCTTAATGCTGCCACAAGACCTTTGCTACACTCTACCAGAGCCAGAGCTAACTTTTACTTAGTGAGATTGTCATTTTTCAGACAGTCCCATCAAGACTCCATTTTTTGATATGAACAGCAATTAATTCTCAGTTTAAATAGGCACAAGCATGACCTTGTCCACTCCTTTCAGCTGAAGAGATTGAATGGAGCTTTTCAAAAAAGTCTGAAGTGGCAAGTATCTAATTTTCAGGTTTAATGTTTATAGTCCTGGGTCAGTAATCGACAAGTGATAGAAGTTAACTTGTTCAATGGTGATCTTGCCAGTGGGAGATTTTTCAAATGTCCTTAGTTTAATAAAGAAGGAATTGCTTTGTTCATTTATAGACTTATCTCTTTAATCTGTTGGTATTAATGTCCACTGTCACTGATCTTTCCTTGATAAATCAGAAAAATGAGAGCAGTTGTGTTTTTGGACAAAGGCATTTCGATGGACTTCTGTTGAAAGTAATGTACTGGGATTTTAAACTTTACTATATATGTGTAATAAAGTACTAATTCTTATCCATAAGATATTTTCATTCCATTTAATTCTGTGTATTTTGATTAACTTGTGTTTTGATAGCCCATTCTTAGAATATGTGTTACTTGTCCTTGAATGTTTAATGTATAATTAGTTTTAGTTGCTGATGAAGAAATGAGTTTTTAATTACAAGGAATATATTGTGTTTCAAACTATTCCATTTTCAAGACCTAATTACTTTGATAAATCTATTTTTATCTCTATTTTGTCCAGTGTGATCTCATTTGTGAAGAACAATTTGAGAAGCCATTGGCTAGAGCATTTATTTGCCTGGTGCTTCTAACTGCTTCCCTTCCTTCCCCTCAAGTAATCTCAGTATTGCTTGCCTTTGTTTATTATATCACTTGTAGGGTTGTGAGAAATTCCAGAATAAACCTGAGTTTTAAATTGCTATCTTTGGAGTAGATTGGTGTTCAGTGTTGTACTCCCTGTATCATCTTTAAATATTTAAATTGCAGACTCTCTGGCTGCCTCTTAAATTAGATCCTTCACTTAGTAGTTTTGACATTTCATAACCTTGCTCCTCAGGCATTAAATATTCACCTGTTTAAATGGCAGTGAAAATTTAAAATCCAAACCCATTCTATTAATCCAGTGAATGTAGATTGGAGAACAGCTTGCAGTTGGTGAAGGAAGAAGCTGTTTTGACCCCACTGGGTCACATGCTGGAGGTTCATTGTATTGAAGTATTTCTAATACATAATTTGCCATGAAACAAAACCATCTCTTGGGTCTTCTCCAAGAGGTGGTAACCTTGAAGAACCATAAAAATAGACTTAACACTTCGAGGTTTTAGATAACTCAAGAGTGGTTCTCTTAGTGATTCAAGGCACCAGTTCAAGCTCCACATCCACAGAAAAATCAGAATGGAGAAGGTTGCTGATATTTGCTAGATACAAAATTTTGTCTGGAAACGGATTTGACTCTCCAAGTACAAGTCCTTATCCCACTGGGGGAGTCTTCTCCCTGCTTTGATCTAAGTACATTCCGTTGATAATCCTTGGAGATGCAAGAAGAAGAAGAAGAAATATTTTGCTTGTCTCGGAAGGGAGGATGTTGAGACGTGACCCCATGGTCTGGGAGAGGGATGGCTGCCCTGCCTTACATTTTTATTTCTTGGAAGTGGATGAGGGAGGGGTAGAGGGAGATACATTGCTCATTTAATTCATTCTAAGAATTAGAAAGTAATAAAACTAATTTAAAAATTCTAATTATCATGTGCAGTTTCTGCAATGAGTCTCCATTAGTGACCAGTCATTCTTGGGAGAAGTTACTTTTTAGAAATATTAATGGAAAATGAAATAAAAGAACTTTGGCTTAACTATATTTTCTAGTGTCATCCTCTTTTCTTCTTAGCTCAGTTTCACTGTGTGTGTGTGTGTGTGTGTAAGAAACAACCAAGATTCATTTAATTTTTCCAAACTTTTAGAACAAAAGTTACTGTAGTGTAAATTGTACAAAGAAAACTGGACAAGGATACAAGGACATGGGGTCAGAAGATCAGAGTTTGAATCCGGTGGTATGTAACATTAGGCATGTTATTTACCTTGTCGCTACCTATTTGCCCAGCTATAAAATACTAATATGTGCCTTACCTACCACAAACAAAACACTGTTTGAAAATGCTTTGTGCATGGTGAAGTTTCGTTAAGTCCCTAAGTGTAAATTAAATGGAAATATTATTTGTCACTACCGTGAGTTTGTATGCAGTATAGTCACCTCTGTCCTGCCTGTGGTGATGGGAACCAGTTCCTGAAAAAGTTACTGAAAAATACTCTTGAGGAGGCTTATTATTGGTTCTTGGAGCCCTTTTAATGTGGCTGCATTCTAAAAACATACCCAGGATTTGTTTTAATCAGGTATGGTAGGACATGCAGACATGGAAATTATTATGAAAGAAGTTTATAGTTACATATCTTTAGAAACGGGGGGAGGGGTGCCACATGACACGTAGGGCCACGTGGGGAAGCATCAGGATGGTCAGGAGGCAGAGAGGAGGGCAGGGCATGGCCCAGGGCTTGTTTGGTTTTTTTTTTGTTTTGTTTTGTTTTGTTTTGTTTTGTTTTTTTGAGTTCCTAGTGGGAAGTTAAGGGCCAGGCAGTAGAGGGTTCTAGCCTGTAGGGGGTAGGGGTTGTTTTCAGGATTCTGCCCTGGGGTTAGGACCGGGGAAATAGGGTTGGTATGTGAGAATTTGACAGAGGAGTTATGGGTGTAGACTCTGGATTTGTTGTTTACATATCAAAAGCATGCTCAGAGGAGAGTCATTTACTATCTCCCAATAAGTAGCTATTCCTGGGAGGGTCAGTCTCTCCAGGATCAAGGCCCCAAATGCTAGAGCATCAAGAATACAGAAAATAAAATATTGTCAGTACAGGCTGAGAATTAAAGAAACAATGTGAACTTAAGACCAGACATTGAAGGGGGAAAAAAAAAGCAGATAACATAACTGACCCAAGTATGTTTTCAAAGCTTTTATATAAGCACTAAATATAAACCGGTTTTCCTAAATATATTTTAGGATAACTTTTAAAACACTCCACCCACACTCCTCTGAAATGCACAGAGCAGTAAATGTCACTGCATGAGTAAATTATTCTGGAACACAGTAATGGTCTCAGGTTACTCTCACTTTTAATGGTCTGTGTCTTTATGTATATTCTCAGATGCATGTAGAGGTAAATAATATTTATATTCACCCAGGTTTTTAGGTTCTGTGCTAAGAATTTTATGTAGATTAGAAATTATTTTATTAATTATTCCTAATAACCATACAAAGAAGGTACACATTTATGTGGTAATAGACTTGCATAATTTATGCAAGTTCACAGAGCCTTCAGTGAATTGCATGTAGTTTTGAACCCAGGCATGCTGGTTAGAGAGCTGTCCCCTGTAACTACATTACACTACCAAACGCCTTGCTTGAGCTCCTGGAGTGGCTGCCTGCCTCCAAGGCCTGCTTCATCAGCCCCTGGAAGGGAGCCTCCCAAGTTTGAGAATGTACAGATGCTTACTCTGTTGGTCGTGGGAAGTGGTGCTTCCTAAAGGGAACACTTTAGTCACGTGATCCAGAGAAGACTAACAGCTGACTTGCTGAGAGCTCCCTGCGCTCAAAGCAAGAGTTTAAGTGGTGGGATTTTTAGCTTACCGGGTAATTGAGGATTGTGCTTTAGAGAAGAAATTGGGTATTCATTTTTTCACATCACTAAGTGCATATGTAGTTCATTTGTTTTGTTTTTCAGTTCATAGCAGTCCCAGAACTACATTCCACTTGAATTATTTTGGTGATCACTTGGAATTTTCCTTCATTTCTTACTTTTCACTTACATTTAAGTTCCCCAATCTTCATTCTTCTTAAGTGTTTAGGCGTAGAGAAAGAGCACATGTGAATAGTTACCTATCTTCTCTCTACCACTATTCCAGATTCCTTGTGCTCCTAGGACAGGTCAGTGCTCACTTGACTTCAGATATAGTCTGTGGACCAACAGGTGTATTTTTACTTGTTAATGAGCAAATTTGTTGAATAAAGGGTAAGAATATTAAATGTTAACACTAGTGGGGGAGGGATGAAAGATAGCAAGACTTTTATAAAGTAGAATAAAACCTGGCACTTTTTTTTTTTTCCCCTGAAAAGCCAAAAATAAAAAGGTGATAACACTGGACATAATTTAAACCATGTAGAAAATATCTGAAAATACCAGAAGCTTGTTTAAATTGAAAAGATAGTTTCTCTGTTGTTTTTGTAATGAACAATGGACTAGATTAAAGGTGGATACTAATAGATAAAAGTAGCAAGCAGAAGTTATCATGTGATGGTACCTGAACAAATCCATCTGAGTTAGACCCACTGGCCATTTTTATGAATGATATGAAAGATGGGGGGTGGTATATTGTGGAGTTTTTGCAGTTAGACAGTCCAGGAAAGCTCAGAATTAAACCAGAGGGAATGTGGTCAGGACTAGCACATGGGACTTAGAGCTATCCGAAAATTGGCAGAGATAGTTGTAAGCAAAGAGCCATCGATTATAATTTGGGCAAGCTCTTGATGACTGCATGAACTGTCCCTTAAATCCTGTGGTCTAGCAAGCCACTGTGGACCCACAGGATCAGTGGGGTATTAGATGGGTTTTACTCAGCAAATATTCAAGCATCTACCACATGCCAAGATATCGAGGATAACCAGGATAAGAGAGAGAGATGTTCCTTAGAGCATGGAGCTTACGTGAAGAATGTTGATTACAAATAAATACAGACAGACTTATTTTGTCTTCCATCCTTCTAGAATTATGAATACTATATCTTAAAGAGAGGAAGCTTTTTGAAAGGATACATAAAATGGTAGGTAGAGCCAATAAAGGGACTTAAGACATTTTGGAAAATCAATGTTACGGAGACTTGTGGACAAGAAGACAATAAGCAAAGAATAACAAGGGATATAGCTCATTCACATACTTAAATTTCTGGGAGTTTAGGGTTGTTAGAAAGTTATTTTGGCGGTGAATCAAAAAGGCATACTTACTGATAATAGTATGACTTTTTAGAAACTTTGTGCCACCACCTGTAGAGATGGGAGAGGCTCAAAAACAGGTCACAGAAATGTGTTGGATGAATTTGGAGGCCTTAAGCTTCATTATTCGATTGAGCCTACCTTCCTAGTTTAGGGGTTTGGCCCCACTGAGGACAACTTATTACCATGAGTACTACTGTACTATGCCATTTGTTTTGAAAACCTGCAAACCTAGGGATAAATATTCTCTTTTCTTCCCCATAGTGGAGTGGCATTTCCCCTTTGTTGAGCATTTCTCCAGAAATGAGTAAAACTGTCTTTGCCAGACTTGCTTTAACTTCATTGTTTGTTACGTGCTCCGTATGGAAGAGCTGCTGACTAACTTTAGACAGTCTTTGAGTTTCTGAAGGAGGTAACTGAGTGTGCATAGATGCTTAATTTCATTTTCCTTTCCTAGGTTTCCTATGCTCGCCCAAGTTCAGCTTCTATCAGAGACGCGAATTTGTACGTCAGCGGACTTCCGAAAACAATGACCCAGAAGGAGTTGGAGCAGCTTTTTTCACAATATGGACGCATCATTACTTCTCGTATTCTTGTTGACCAGGTCACTGGTAAGTAGGCAGCTGCTCTAGACACTCTTTTACACTTTCCGAGTGGCAGATTGTGAAATATTCTGCCTTTCCGTACAGCAATCTTGCCTCTGGAACACATCAAAGGTGTATGTTGCCTAGAAAATGCAATTTTCTGCTGGAATTGTTCATAAATATGCATGGATAAAAATAGATTGTGGAGTGGAGTGAGCGAGCTTGAGTCATTTCCATCCTGAAGGGGCAGGTTCGAAGTCTGTTTTATGGCATGTAATAAATTTGTAGATGATATAATCCTCATTTCCAAGCTGCTGCGTGAAAAAAGCCCCTATCCTCCTCATAAAGTACTCCTCCTGATAAATAGTCTTGTTTTTTGTGAAAAGCATAGTTTAACACAGCAGTGTGTACCTAGTTCTCTAAGGGAGGATGACACTGTGTCCACACCAGCTGTTCAGGCTGGTTTCTAGGTCCATGCTGTGTTAGATGGGCATGTGTAAGAGTTTGACATTTTGAATGTTAGAAATTTATTTTATACCTGGTATAACTTTTGACCAAACTGAAATGAGAAGACTAATAGGTTTATTAAAACTTTTGTAAGGGAGCTCTTCTGCCAAGGCTTTTAAAAAAAAGTTAGCAATATAGATTTAATTATGGGTTTTAAGAATAAATTAATAATTTTCAGTTATAAAAACAATGCTTACTCTTTTTAAAAACATACCGAAAACAGAGAAACATGGTAAGGAGGGGGTAATTAACTGTAGTGCCATATGGTCAAGCAGTCCCATTAAGATTTTGTGGGTTTTGAGGAAAACATAGATTTTCCTCTTTAGTTTTCTTTGTGTTTCTTCCTTTTCTTTCCTCTCACTTTCCCTGTTTCCTTTCTCCTTTCCCTCTCTCTCTTCTAATACCAGAGGAGATGCATCCTCATGTATTACAATGTCTGTTTTCTTTCTGAAGGAAGCAGTGGATAATCTCTCATAATCCTTTGTATTTCTGTAGGTCTGTTATTTTTCCTCTTTCATTTCTGATTTTGAGTCCACTCTCTTCTTTATATTGATGTATCTGGCTAGAGGTTTATCAGTTTTGCTGATCTTTTCAAAGAAGCAGCTCCTGGTTTTCATTGATCTGTTCTACTTATTGTCTTTTTAGTTTCTATATCATTCATTTCTGTTCTAATCTTTAAAAAAAAAAAAAAGAAAGAAAAAGGCCATAGATTAACTACAGAATAAAATCAGGCCAAGTTTTTAATTCTTGAAGTGAAGATCTGAGTTTGAACAGAAGCAGCCCATGTTCTGCTTCCCTGTGCGGTTAATCGGCCTCATACATAAGGAGCATCATCCTTCAGAGTTCTGGGTAGAGAGCTATCTACCTCATATACATGCTTGGCAGAAGGGCCGATAGGTTTTGCTATATGAAGAAAAGTCTAGGAAAGGAACATAAAAAATACGGTCTTTACATCATAGCTGTGTTTTCTAATCTTCCTTGTACATTCTGTCAGTCTGCTATATAACACAGACTGCTAGTCATTTAAATAGAAGAAATCCAGGTCTAGCAATCCAGATAAATTTGCTTAAAGCAACAGAATTGCCCTTTTTTGTTTCGGATCATTCACGCATTTTTAATTCATCATTTTTAATGAGCACTTGATGAGTCGGGAGTAGATTTCACTTCTGATACAGAAAGCCCATCTCTTTAACTGAAGCTGGGCATTGTACCAAGGCTTTGGGTTATTCTTTGTTTCCTTTTTTTTTTTTTTTTCCTCTAAGATTTATTTATTTCAGAGAGAGGGAGAGAGAGGGCATGCAAGAGCGTGCACTCACAAGTGGGTGGAGAGGCAGAGGGAAAGAATCTCAAGGATACTCCCCACTGAGCTCCAAGCCAGACTTTGGGC
Source organism: Ursus maritimus (assembly GCF_017311325.1). Taxonomy (NCBI): domain Eukaryota; kingdom Metazoa; phylum Chordata; class Mammalia; order Carnivora; family Ursidae; genus Ursus; species Ursus maritimus. Next base: position 15,698,767 of record NW_024424119.1, on the reverse strand, counting down.
TCCATCTCACGACCCATGAGATCTTGACCTGAGCCGAAACTAAGAGTCAGATGCTGAACGGATTGAGCCAGCCAGGCGCCCCGCTTTGGGTTATTCTGATGCATGCTCAAGTTAGAGGACTTCACGTTTAGGTGACTCAGTCTTTGTGGAGGCTGTTGCATTGCTAATCTAATGCTTTCCTCATGGAACATTTAAGCTCTAGGGGTTATTAATTCTTCATGTTAGTGGATAACTAAAAGAATATGTTTATTGTCATTTCACCATTTTATCTCTAATCTTTATACTTAGGACTTTCAAGGTGAAATTATTCACTTTACCTGAAATGGAAAAGAAAACCCTGCAATTTTGTTATTCAGCCATCAGGTGGTAATAATGTACAACTGATATAACTTAAATAGGAAAGGAAAAGTGGTATGGGCTGAGATAAGTGTATATGGAAGAAATGCTTCTCCACCTTAGAATAAAATTCTAAGCCCTTGAACTTACACAGTGATAATTACAAAGCAAGTAGAACTTCATTTCTTTTTAAAGTTCCTACAAATCATGATGGTCTAGTACATTTTCTCAGCCTCTCTTTCTCAGTAACCTCTCGTTCTCTTCCTCATTGACATACTCTGAATCATCTAGACTTTTCTACCTAGTAGTCCCAAGCTGGTACAGCTAGTACCGATTTGCTTGCCAANNNNTTCCCTACAACTGTTTATGTCCGGATGGCCAGCTATGGCCACGTCAAGTAGCCCATTTAAGCTAATTAAATGGAATGGGTTGGGTTTTTCTCTGCCATTTTTCAAAAGCTGGACGGGTATTTGGCCAACCCTCTGCTTTCCAATTCTTGTCTCTCAGAGTGGGGAGAGCATGAGACAGAGAATGACATTTCCATAGGAGTAATACTGCTAGAGCCAGAAAGCTTTGAGGCTTTATTTCTTTTTTCTTTATTTTAAAAATGTAGGTCCTCTTTTATCCCTTTTTCTCCATAATAATATTGTTTCTCTCATAAAGTATAGCTAGTTAAAATCAGTGGGGGCAGTTTCAGGGAACCAGAAAAGCCTCTTCATTCATTTTTCTTAGCGGATCAGTATCCTATGTAATATTATTAAGTAGAACTTTATTATTTAAAAATTTAGCTGAAATATCTTTCAACCACTGTGATGTATTTTTAGCATAGCTTTTTAGCATTTTTTGCAAATGCCTGGTTTTGTTCTCCTCATTACAAGAAAGGAAGCTACTGTGCCCTTCATTATCTAGTACCGTTATTTGAGAAATAGAAATCAGGCATCCTGTCATTGACATTACTAAAGGCAGGGGAGTAGATGGGGGAGAGAGAAGGTGGCAGGTAGGGAGAACCCATACATATTTGCATGCTTTCTGTTTGGGCTTATTGGTCGGCATGTAATAATGGGTATTCAGATTGTATAGATGACTTCATGCATTAAAAAAGAAATACAAAATTGTGATTCTAGACTGAATTGCTACTAAGGTAAGGTAAAACTTTCCTCCTCCTGTGATTTTGTGGCAGATGTTATATGTGGGTGAAAACATGTTTTTGAGAAGGAAAAATTAATTTATCCTTTCTTCTCTCCCTCCCTTCTCCTTCCGCTCCCTCTTTCCCAAATCTTTCCCCCAATCTACCAATAGGCATATCAAGGGGTGTAGGGTTTATTCGATTTGACAAGCGGATTGAGGCAGAAGAAGCTATCAAAGGCCTAAATGGCCAGAAACCTCCTGGTGCCACAGAGCCAATCACTGTAAAGTTTGCTAATAATCCAAGCCAAAAAACCAATCAGGCCATCCTTTCCCAGCTGTACCAGTCTCCAAACAGAAGGTATCCAGGACCACTAGCTCAGCAGGCACAGCGTTTTAGGTAAGTCTGGTCTGGTTCTTAGCCCAGCTACTTCACTCAGAACTCTCCGGTTCACTCTGCAGTACTTTTGTTGACAGGATTCTGGTTTGTTCTTACTGTTGTTGGTGGTGTTTTCTTTCTTTTTCTTATAGGCACAGAGAAAACCTATTTGGTATATAGTGTCTTTTGCTAATATTGGAGGTGGTAACAAAAAAGGACAATAAGCTATAGCAGTCAGTCTCAACTGGAGAGTAATTTTGCCCCTCGAGACATTTGGCAGCATCTGGAGACATTTATGTGGGTATAACTTGGGTGCGGGTGCTCCTGGCGTCTCCTGGGTCGAGGTCAGGGGTGCCGAACATCCTACAGTGCACAGGGTAGCCCCCGACAGAAGCAAATCGTCTCACCCCAAACATCAGTAGTGTGAGTTTGAGGAACCCTCACCTACGGAGTCCCGGGTTCTTTCTGTTTCCAGTGCTTCTGATTTCCCCTTTCTAGTTTTTTTTTTTTTTTTCTTGGTAAGATTTTATTCTCATATTCCATCTTTTAGGTCAAGCTCTTTCAGTTACTTTGTTTTATAACATGTACACCACTATGGAGATATAACCCGTGTGAAGACATCAAGTTTCTACAAATGGATCCCTCTCCCCTTTTAAAAATTGTTATTTCTTGTATTTTAGGGGTTGGCAAACCTCCTCCGTAAAGGGCTGGATAGTAAATATTTTAGGCTTTGGGGGTCATGGTCTCTGCAGCATATAGATCCTTTTTTTAAACAGCTCTTTAAAAATGAAAAAAACATTCTTCACTCCTGGGCTATACAGAAACAGATGGCAGTGTGGATTTGGCCTGTGGGTGGTAGTTTTCAGACCCCTGTATAGTCCGTAGAATGACTATGCATCCTCATCCCAAAGAAGACATTCTGTCTTGTAGACAAGCATAAATATTTCGATTTTTCGAGTTTTAATTTAAACCTGGGGTAACAATCAAATCAAGAGTCATTTTAAAAACATCTCTAATCTGCATGTGAGAACAGTGGCTTTAAGACATAAACACAGCACAAAGAACTTAACGGTTTCTTAAGCAAAGCCACCCAGTTTTTTTCCCAGAACATTTTTCAATATCCTTTTTGGCCATATGGTATACTGCAGCCATAATTCCATCTAACCCCATGCTAATTTTTTTTTTTTTTTTATTCCCAAGTGCATTATCAGTTTTCTTTCTTTCCTTGCAGGGACAGAATAGTTAATTACCAAAAATAGAATCACAAATGTAGCTTAATGAGGAGTTACGTTTTTGAGCTCAAATCACGTGCATTTTTTCATTGGGGTATTTAGGGTGCTAAAGAGTGGAGATAAAATCGGTCAGATACCTGCTTTTACAAAAATACTCAGTTGTGTCACCTGAGGTGTGAGAAGGAAATTTGTCATGAAGACTATGTTCAGTTCCTACTTAGGATAGCTTTTGCCCTGGCAGGAGAGGTGGTACTGTCAAAAGGATCCATTTGAAACTGGATGACTGGGTTACCCAGTTGATTGAGCCTGTGTTCACACTCTGCTTTAAACTTTGCGATGTTTTAAAAATAAAAACAACAACAACAAAAAACAAAATCCAACACATTGTCAGGAAACACTGCTCCCTTTGACTGTGGTGGATGGTCAAGGCCATGGCTGCAGGGGGAAAGATGCATTGGAGCAGCTTGATGCTTGCTTTTGTGGAGAAAAATCTCACAAAGCTGTTGTTTGTTTGTTTTTTTAAAGCTCCGCCTGTAGGTTTCCTGCGTGGCATCTTAAAGTGAATAATAGTTTCTGCACATTTTGCACAAACTTGAGGGAATTTTAGAAGTGTTTCCTGGACAGCCTAACTAGTTAATTTCAGAGCTCTTTGCGGTCTAGAAAAGAGTTTTGAGCTTACTACATAGAGGGAGGTTCTTTGAGACTTACTGGTTGATTTCAACCCTGTGAAAATACAAAATGTTTGACGTTGATAGCTGTGTTCGTTTTAAATTGTTGGTTATTTCTGGTTTCCATTGTAAGCTCTGGTTTCATTTTATGGTGGTTATTAAGTAAGACTGTGTTCTGTGAGTTAAGACTGATGGAGGAGGAAGATCAGACCAGAGGTCTGAGGTGGCAGGATCTGCAGGGGGACGCCTCATCATTGAAATGGCGAGGCGTGCAGAAGACTTGCGGATGAGGCTGGTAACTGCTGGGTTTGCACACAGCCCCACCCAGCCCACTCCCTGCATGCTCTGTGCTTCTTCCTTGTGGGTTGGGAAGGCTTTCCAGAGTGTTCTGATGGTCAAATTTATTATCTTTCTAAATATCTTTCTGCCCATCCTTTGCTGTTACCCTTTTGTTCCATGTTATTAAGTTGAAATTCTTCCTTTCTTTCACTTCTAGGAAAAGAAATCCTGAAAACGGGAGTAAGAATTGTCTGTTGTAAGGGAACCAGGGTTTCAGAAAATGGAGATTTTTATTGTCCTTTCAAATTCCTGACTTTCTCGTCTCTATGGCCCTCTGTTCCTTCCTTTCATAAGCTCTGCGTAGATAGTAAGTAATGAACTAGTCTTTGAGCTCAGTGAAAGTGCTTGGTCTAGACGCCATGTTAGAAGAAATTGGGAGCCTTTATTCCTAGAGTTCAGGTTTAACCTGATGTATGTTTGGTTGCTTTTAATACTTTAAAAACTTGGTTGTCATTACCTTTATTCCCCTCTCCACCCCCCTACCCCCGTTAAATTAAAGTTGAATCTTCTTTCTCTTCATAAAGACCGTTGAATTAAGGACTTGCTTGTTTTGTTGGTATTTTACTCTTCCCTCATTCAAGTCTAGATCATTACAGAAATATTTTGTCTTTAACATCTGTGTCCTAATGCTCTTAGCCTTCAGTTTGTCACCTTCCAGCAGACACTTAGAACATTTCTCACTGTTTTTTTATGTTGTCATAGTACCTTGGGAGTTGAAAGAGATTGGAGAATATAAGTTATAAGTATTGTAATAATAGTCAAGGATATTTTTAATATTCATGAAATGCACCATATCTTTTAAGGTAAAAAAAATTGTCAAACCCATGCAATAAGGGTTAAGTTTAAAAGTGGGCTTGTGAAGTTTATGACTCAGTCAACCCATACGAATAGAGAATTATTTTAACATGAGCACTGTTGATCTAATATGCTTACTTAATTGACTACAGTTTTCAAAATAAAACCATCCTTATTTATTTGGGTGGATAGTGTAATTCAAGCCTCTTAAGTATATTTTTGGGACACAGTGTCAGAATTAAGCTTTCCGCCAAATTTTTCATCTCTCTTCTTGTGGAGCAGCTTTAATTTTATTGAATGTGATCTAGTCTAATGGCCTGTGTGCCTGCTTCTGTAAGCCTTCATGCATTTTTAAAGGAGCCCTTTAAATCCGTGCTTGTGTTGCGTTGAAGGCATGTGCTGGTTGCTACTATCATAATTTCCCCTTGGAAGAAACTGATATCAGTCCTGAATAATTTTTTTTTTTTTTTCTGTTAGAGGATAGATGACACCATCTAATAGGGTAAGGGGGTAAGTTGATGATCTTGTGGTTTAACTTCAAAGCACATCTTGGCCAGTGCTTTGGAGAGATTTTGAGAACCATTATTTGTAGAGTTCAGAGTTGCACTTTCTTTCCCATTAGGAATCTCTCTTTATATTTTTATTTCTGACTTTAAATTGACTTCACATTTCCCTTTCTACTTGCATGTGGGCCTCCCCATAGTCTGTCAGCTCAATTTCTTGGAAACTAAGTAGGTGTTTTCTTTTTGTAGATCTCTAACTTTGAAATGGGAATGCTTTACCTGATTTTTGGTTCTATTCAAAATATCGCTTAGTCTGAGTTGTATTCCTATTGAGAGAAAAATGTTTGTACACATATCCCCAGTATATATATTTTCATAAGTTATATGAACAGGGGCTGGTGCTATTACATTCATGAACTCATAAACCCTAATCATAGAAAATACAGATAAAGATGAAAGAAACAATATATTAAATTTCTTGCTTATTATCATGCTGATTGACTTTTCATTTAGCCAGTATCTTAATAAATCCTATATTGGTAAAGTAAGATTCATAAAATTATCTTGGTAATTTTGAACTTCATGTTGGATTATTTCGTGTCTAACCTCATAGTGGACTTTGTACTAGGAAGAGGAGAAATAATCAGAAATAGCAGCTCTCCCTGTTTTTGTTTACTTGGGCTTCTTTTACTGGAGTCATCCTGACTCTGATGAGGATGATTTTTATAGAAATCTTTGTGAAGCTACCTCTTCTTGGAGGGTTATTTTAATTAAAGCTAGGTTTCCCTTTCTAATCCTCCAGATCCACTTAATGTGTTATTTGTAAAGTGGATTATATCCAAGCTACAGAACTGGGGAAGAGTGTCACTGTCCCTTGAGGACTGCTCAGTCTTCCCTCGGGAAAGTAAGCAATGCATATGGACGGAGTGAGGGTACTGGGGGTAGTGCATCCATTAAATTTGAGTAAAGAATATTTTTAAAGTTAAAAGTATCTTTTTAATGGACTCTTCTCTTGCCACGCTATAGTACATCGTCATCCCCACCCCCCGGCCCGGATTATTCTGGAGACTACTAACTTGGTCTCCATTAAATATTAGCTTCTATTTTTAAACGCCCGCATGGAAAAGGTGGCTGTCCTCGAGCTCTGGACACACCCAGCAAAGGTGTATAATTCTGGAGAGTAATAGTGGTCCTATGTCTGAGTGAACTGTAAACTAGGCAATTACGAGAGAAGATGCTTAGTTTACAGTTTTCCAGCTGCTACCAGATTTGGGGTGCATAGTGCCCATGTGGAGCACCGACTGCTTTCTTCCAGCTCCCATGAGAAACAGTGTGTGGCGCCAAGAGAGCAGGGAAAACCGCTCGGTCCAACTGCATGCAGGCTGGAGTTCTCGGCCCTGCCTAGGTCCTGTTTCTTAGGTCCTATGCTCCTCCTTGCTCTCCTTGTTAATGGGGGATGTGGGAGAGAGGAGGAAGGGAGGAAGGAGATGGTGGTGGCAGGGTGGGGGTTTAGACAGACAACTTGGCTTAAGTTCCAAAAGACTGATTTTTTTCTGAAAGTGGTACTGAGGGAAGAAATCAGTGGTCAGGATCACGGTGTATCGTAGGATTTCGTAAGTGGGGCACATGGGAGGCCCACCGAGAGGGGTCCTCAGAGATCCTACTGTAAAAGTCCTAGGCCTCCTGCCTGGAGGATCCTTGAGTAGAGAATGGTGAATGAGATGTCTCTCCCTAACACATGTAATTCACTCCTGGTGCAGTTTTGGTTTCCATCCTGTCTTGAAAATACTGAAAACTTAGGAGATTTCATCTCTGGACTTCCGGTTGGTATAGTAAGCTGATGGGGGCAAAGTGTGACACTCCCTACTTGGGCAGAGATGGTATAACTCTATTTAGAGTGAATCGATAAGGTGTCTCTGTGTCTGGGCCCTTCAGCACTTTGGAAGGAGACTTCAATTGCCATTGTTTTCTACAGGTATCCTATGCCAAGTGCATTCTTTATTGATCATTCCAGTAATTGTATGAAATTATCTGTATCAGATTACTTTATGGTTGGTGATACTAAGTTGTACGCATCTTTATTTCTGGTGTTTGTGGCCTTTCTTTTGGCTTATAAAGGCATGACGTCTTTGACTTAACTGCCTCTGCAGAAAACCAAGCCCTCCCACCTGTGTACTTTTCCACACATGTGCTTTCTCCTTGCATGTGCAAACAGGCTCCCCAGCCAGCCCTCCTGATACTTTACATTCTGGATTAAGTAGTTAAGGATAGTATTTGTAAACGTACTGCTTTATTTGTCAAGAGATAGTTATTGTAAACCTGCAGTGACCCAGGCCTGTGCTTTATGCTTAGTGGCACAATGGGGAATGAGCATGTCCCTGCTTCTGAGAGGGTGTTGGGGCAAGACACACACACACAGATGAGGTTCCATTGTCATTGTGATTGGTTCTGTTTCCTTGTGCTTTGCATTACATCAGCTCAGTTGTTTCTTTCCATTTTTACAAAACACACAAAATGCCCAGAAGTGATTGTGGACAGGAATGTGTGAAGATTCTTTTTCCAATTCTAAAAGACCAGAAAGAGATGTTTTTTGGCTTTTAGAAAACTAGAAGCGATTGCTTTCTCATGTGTGCCCTAGCTTCATTTGAGGCCACAGGTTAGACAATAACATTGAGGCATTTTTCAGACTCACCTTTCATAGGTGTTAAAGAAATTGTTCCCCCTGCCTCAGGGTCTCACTTGGAAAGTGTTGAACATTGTGGCAGTTGAGGGTGGTTCTGTCTACCATAAGCTAGGCCCAGCTCCTCTAAATATGTGTAATTAATTGGTACACATTATGGAAATTTGGAACATCAGAATGGTCTCTTTGAAACTGACAAAACAAGAAGAATCAAGTATTATAAAATCAACTTAATCTTTGCAATAGGAGAAAAGGCTGGAGAGTTTTAAAGAGGACCTACCCACCTCCAACTACATTGTTTTAAAATTTTTAAGAGAAGTTCACATCGGTTGGTTTGTTTCTACCTGGCTTCTGAGACCTTGACGAGAGCTACACTTCCGTAGCACAGTCAGAATAAACACCAGTCTCGGGGTCTGAACTCTTTGCCCTGTTGCTCACTGAAGCAATGAGTCGGCCGTCTTCCTCTGCCCCTTAGTTGAGCATATGGAGAAATGGCAGATTGAGCTGATACTGTCTGTAAGGTTCTTTCTACCTGTAATACACCATATTGTAAGAAATGAAAGTCTTTCAGAGTTGAGAGGTTGAAGGGAAATTTATGGAATATTGGTGTCACTGTTTACTAGCCCTGTGGTCTTTGGCAAGTCACTTAATCGGTGTGCCTTGGTAAACACAGGAGTCAATGGAGTTATAAAACTAAAAGTTAAAAAACAAAATTCAGCTGAGTAAATTTGAACATCAAATTGGCTTTATTCTACAATTTGTGAATCAGGCAGCATTTCACCTAGCAAACAGAAAGGAGCTCCAAGGAGCTGTACAAAATGGAAGGCTTTAATAGGCAGAAGGGATCAGGAAAAGGGACATTTCTAACAAAGAGTGGATTGTTTCAGGCAAGGTCACCTTCCTTTGGGGGAAGGGTGAGGGTCTTTTCAGGCAAAGTACCTCACTAGAACTGACGAGGTAATTCCAGCTTGACTGGTTGAAATCTGTATTCTTGAACCTACTATTAGATTAGCTATTAAATCTTGGTTTGCTGACTTGGGGCTCAGCACAGGTGACTCCATTCGAGGCCTGTTTTCTTCCTCCCTGCTCCTCCTCCTCCACTTCCTCCGCCTCCTCCTCCTTTTTCTTTTTCTTAACAGTAGTATAAAGTACATGGCGGTGCATGTGGAGCACTTCGAATTTACCTGGTAATAGGTGAGAGCCCGCAGAGGAACTGCGGCGGAGCCTCCACATTTCCTCTCTGAATGGTTTCCTCAAATGACCACTTACATTTCTCCTCTATGGCTCTGATCACCGTAGGGATAAACTGTATCCATTGGAAGAACTAGTGTCTTAGGGCAGTGGGTACCCGTTCTTTCAGGAAAAGAAAAGACCCAGAGTTTTGAGACTTCACATAGAATTAACATAAATCTCCCCTTGGAAGACGGCAGTAACAAACCCGCTTTCTTGCGCATTAAGGGGAAAATTAAAAACTGAAGTTTGCTAAATGTATGTTTTGCAGGTTGGACAATCTGCTCAATATGGCTTATGGAGTAAAGAGGTAATGATAGAGGTTCATGATACTCATAATCCCTTCCCATAATTGATTAGTTTCTTTGATTTGGGGAGTGACACCCTTCATGAGTTTGTGTTCAGTTTTCTTTTGCATGTGCAACCTAATGAAAAGTTGCTTTTTGAAGCACGGTTGATTTGAATATTTTCATACCACTGGATGCCACCTGGTCTTTAAAAACCCCATTATTTGTTTTATATTGCATTGCGACGCTATAGCATGTGTATGTGTGTGTTGGTATCCCCTCCCCCCGATCCTGCTTAATTCATGAAGCCACTTCTAAATATATTCTAAATATATTTCTTTGCTATTGTGGGTCATATGATTCAACACAGCATATAATGGCCATTTCATAATTTATTAATACCATGTCAATATAGCATGTCACTGCAAGCCACACACAGACCTTGGTTGAAACATCAGATGGTTGTATGTATCTGTTGGAGGGGAGGGGGTTACTGAAACTCTTGGGATGGGAGGGGAAAAGAAATACATCCATTGCTGTAACCAACCTCTGTTTCTATTTGTGTGTGTGTATGTGTGTTGTGTTTGTGTGTGTGTGTGTGTGTTTGTGTGTGTGTGTGTGTGTATGTGTGTTTCCTATTTTGTTTAGTAGGTTTTCTCCAATGACCATTGATGGAATGACCAGTTTGGCTGGAATTAATATCCCTGGGCACCCAGGAACAGGGTGGTGTATTTTTGTGTACAACCTGGCTCCTGACGCAGATGAGAGTATCCTGTGGCAAATGTTTGGGCCTTTTGGAGCTGTCACCAACGTGAAGGTCATCCGTGACTTTAACACCAATAAATGCAAAGGTTTTGGATTTGTGACTATGACAAACTATGATGAGGCTGCCATGGCGATAGCTAGCCTCAATGGATACCGTCTGGGAGACAGAGTACTGCAGGTCTCCTTTAAGACAAACAAAACGCACAAAGCCTAATGAGCTCTTGTCCTCAGTCCATTTATATATGAAAACTATACAACAAAGGCAAGTTAAGAGAAACTTTATACATTAGTAAATGTCTTTGTAAGTCAGTGTTGAGATGGGGATAAAACGACTACTTAGCATCCTAAGAAATATGTGAGATTTTTTATTGCTAGTATTTGAATTAAAACTTCTTAAATATCTTTTATGTTTGAATATGGACAAGAGGTACAGGGTTTTTACCTGTCACATTGCATTCTATTGCCTTCTTTGAAGAAGGTGGACCTTTTAAAGTGTTTCAGCTAAGGGAAGACATTTCTTTTCTTTTTACATAACTGCCTTGAACCTGTGAGTAAATATTGAGGCTTTGTGTTGTAATTCTTCAGTTGGTTGTGTCTTTTTTTCCCCCTTTTATTTCTTTTTCTGATTAGCTTTGTGTTTGGTTTACATTTAAAGCATTGCTGTTATGTCTAAGAAAAGTATTTTGAAGTTTACATTTTTATTTATGAAGTTAAAAACAGTATTTATTTTGTAATTATGATTTGGGTTGGGGAAGGGGGGGGCTACATTATAAACGCTTATTGTAAGAATACTGGAGAACTTTTCGTAAAGCAGTACCTTGCCAAAGAGATAAGAGCCTCTTTGATGTGGGTTTAAAAAAAGCATCTATTTTTATAAAAAAGAAAATTTGGAGAAACTTTTTACTGGTCCTGGAACAAATATTTTGACTTGAATACTTTGAGAAATCTCTTCATATGACACCTAGTGAGCTTTTAAAATTTACCAGGAAATTTGCAGCGGTTGGAAAATTTAGAAAGATTTATGATGTAGAAAATACTACTTTTGAGATCTTTGTATGAAAGGAGTAGAATCAATGGGGGAAACACTGCTGGTTTCGTTTTTGTAATCACCAGTGGAGCGTCGGATCATCCTGGTTATTATGTGATAGGTGGCTCACATTGATTTGTGATTTTGAAACAAATAAAAAAAATTTACAAAAGAATATATAAGAGCAGGCAAGAAATTTAAATTACCAAGAGATGGGGGAAAAAAAAATCTGTTCTTCCTAAAGAAATCCCTTCAGATAGAGCTCATGGTGTTTAGTGATGTACTTGCAGTATTGTTTGAAGAATTGTTTTGTCTTAAGGAAAAAAGATGTTGCACATGATTTGTACTGCAGCAAATCGGCAAAAGTGATCTGAGTTGGATATATTTGAAGGTATTTTGAAAGTTACGTTCAAGGCTAACACCTGAGCTTTGTGTAATGTAAATAAGACCTTGTGTTTATGAACCTTTCAGCTAATTTGATTTTTTTTTTTCCCTTACATGCCAAGTGATGTTCAGGTTTTGAATGTTTTTGTATCAGTTTTTTCCTTTGTAAATGGCATTAACATTGTTACTTGAGGTCTTGCTTAATCACTTTTGTTGTCCTGAGGACTTGAATTTACAGTGCATCAGATTTGTTGCTAATTTTGTCTGTAGATAGTCTAGCTTCAGCTGTTTATGGTGATGCTACATTTTCGTTTATAAATATGTTTGTGGTAAAAAAAAAATGAGTATAACCATAGGTTTTGAACAAATTTCCTTACATTTTTCATACAAAAATCATAAATATCTGTATGCTACTGAAATTTAACTTTGTATGATGCTTAAACCACTATTTGGGGAAATAATAAAATAAGTCTTTACCATGTATGAAAGAAATTTTAAAAAATACAAAATATTTTCTGATTAGCATCTAGCTTATAATAAATTTTCAAAAAAGCTGAAGGCAAAAATGCCTTCATCAGGATGCACTGAGAACTATATAGTTACGTCCTGCTTTTTGTATAAACTGAGATGCTCACATGCTTCCCCTTAGAACAGGCAATGTGCTATGCATAACATAGTTGTACATTATCTTTGCGGTTGCGTTGAGTTTTATTTTTTATTATTTAAAATTGTAGTTATAAAATTTTTCAGTATAGTACAGTACATATACTGTGAGGCGCGTGCTAAAGTGAATAAGCGAGTTTTCATGCTGACCCACTCAATGCTATTCAGAAATCAATTGGCTTAGCACTTTCTCATATCCTTAGGTGCATTTAGATTGTCAGAGTTAACCTTCTGCGTTTAAAAAAAAAAAACTAAAAAACAAAATACATGTATATACTTAAAAAAAAAATAAGGTTTCCCTCATGGGAAAACAGCAGCTACATGCTTCTTTCCTATACTACTGTAGCAAACCAAGGCATTGATGAGAGGGCATGCAAATTGTGCTTCACTTTACAGTGTTTATCAGAGCACTTAATAAAATGTAAGGCTGGTATTTATTTGAAGTTGTACAGTATGACTTAATTCACATCTGTTGGAATAGAAAATATATTCTGTTGAGTATTTAAGAGGCTGTACATGTTTTCTTTTGTGTTTGGATTCTTTGTACTTTTTCATGTTCAGTACATCAATAAACAAAGTTGAAGGGAAAGAACAGTGTGGTGAGTAGGTCTTTATACACATTTTGGGGGCTCCTGTGCTCAGGCTAATAAACTTACCCTCTTGAGTTAAGAGGTTCTCTCAGAGCTTTAGTTGAAAGCTGTGTTATCTAAAGTAAGAATTCTAGAAGCATGTTAATTGAAGTAGAATGTGCAAAAAAAATTTTTTTTGAATGACATTTCTGATAGTTAGCTTTCAAATATTACTTAATGAGTAATTTTTATAGGAATACGTGCTTTCATCTGCTAGTTGTAAAGTTTGGGTAATTGGATGCTGACATCATTCTATTGCTCTGATTTAATAATCACCAACTTTTTTTTTTTTTTTCCCTTAACCAAATGGGACTTGTCCTCACACATTTACTTGAGCTAAAGAAAAACCAAAGAGAAGGAAGATAACTTATTCTGCTTCTGCCGGCAAGGTTTAATTCACCCGTGGGATTAACTGCTGGTGTGTGAGATTTATTTTTGTTGCCCAAGTGCCAGATTGTCAAGAGACTCTGCTCTGAAATCAGAAACTCCGTTTTGCTTAGGTTAAGGCTGATGTGGGTGGCACGTGTCCACGGCAGGAACTGTGCCAACCTATGTTGCATATACATGTTTAGTTTCCATTACACATCCTTACCAGATTGGTGGAGGAAGAAAAATACTTCTTGCTGATCTTCTATGCGAAGATTCTGCTTCTATAGAACTTAAGAAAATTTGATATAATAATGAAGTACTTTCTTTTTTTTTTTTTCTTACAAAGTATACTAAATGGCTTTTTAAAATTTATATCAGGGTTTTTTTTTTTTTTTTGTAAAAAGCCATTCTAAAAGTAATTGTCCTGAATTCACAACTTAGTAGTCAAGAGCATAGCTGAGTGACAAGACAATTCGTTTTCTTCTAACATGCAATTAATCTCAAATCTCCATACCCCCTTCTTTATTATACGAATTCAATACTCTAATTTTGTGGTATTGGAACATCCTCGCCTCACCTCTCTCCTCTTGCATGCTTACCCATATTTTGACTGGTTTGCGTGTCAGCAGTTCTTTTATATTTGAGCAGATAGTGGAAAAATTCTCAGGAAAGGAGGTTGGTGAGCCTACTGGTATACTTGAGGAGAGAGATTTTTTTTCCCCTTAGAATCCTTTCTCCCCTCACGCTTGCAAATCATCTTAGAGTACTGCAATTCTGTGTTAGGGTTGCCAACATAAATTTTTAATCTTTACATCATTTTGCATTATTTTAATCTGATTTGAGTAAAAGTGTTAGCAATTTAGCCTTTCTGTTTAAAAACAACAACAACAACAGTTTAGAGTCCTACCCTTACTTTACAAGAGGTACAAAAATGTAGTGAAGCTTATAACATCCTGCTCAGAGAGTTACCTAGAAATAAGAAAATGCATATATTTTAACAATAAGTATGTTGAAATTTTAATATACTTCCAGAACAGTATGCATATACTTTTTATCAGGAGAAGATACACTTAAGAGGCATTGGTTGTGTTCCTGTGTATCTGTTACTGTATCGGAATCTCAAACAGAGGAAAACAGAAGTATTGCTAAAATCATAACGATTATTTGAAGAGCATTTATAGCTTTAGTCATGGCAGTGAATGGTTCCTTTTTCTCTACTATTTCTTTGTATTCTTTCTCTGAAAATTCCCAGAAGTTGGCTCAGTTCCCTTTAAGTTGGAAGGATTAAAACATCTATACCATTAATAAAGGCAGCCTGTTGATACAAGGTTACTGAAATTAACCTCTCCAGAATTCTGGTTTACAGAAATAAACAAGTTATTTTGGCTGCTCAACACAGGTTTATTGGTTTTCTGTGTACTGTGCGTTGTGCCCTCAGTCTGTAATAATGACCAAGATGTGGCTCGTACGTTCTTGAAACTGTCACCCAGAAGGGAGGACAGATAAGCCACAAGGCCAGGACCACAACGTCATAAGTGCTGTGAGAGCCCCGAGCAGGTTTCAAGCTAACTTGGCTGTAGTTTTTATAAGTCCAGTTACAACTTGCCAAAGTGAACTTGCTTTCCCCTTTTTATGGATCCCACTTTTCCTGTCTTGGATTTGATTATTAGCTCACTTGTGTAATTTTTAATCTGACGTTAGTATCATTTAGTGAATCTCGAAGTACTCTCGTATGCATTAAGTTGTCCCTTTCTGAAGCAAAAGAAAAGTTACTGTATGCAGTTAGACACTGTTTATCTGAATAGTTGGGTTGATGGAAGAATTTGGCCAGATGTTCTTACTCTCTGTAAACATATAATATGTGGGTGACAATTTACAAAGCACTAATATGGTAAAATGCCCTGAATATTAGAAGTATGCCGACTGGCATTATTCTACTCTGAATCAAGACATGTCACAATCTTAGGGTCTCAATTTCAATATTAACATTACTTTTAGTTTAAATAACTAAAGATGCAGGTTAAGATGTAGTAGTTGATACTAACCCCCAGAAATACTTATTTCAACCAAGCATGAACCCCCACAGCGTACACTGTCTCAAAGGGGCAGACATAAGTGTTTGGGTGACATATGCTTCTCTGTTCTCACACAGTCTGTCTTGTGCTCCAGAAGATTTGCCCACATCTACAAGTAACTATACAGTAGAAAGAAGATCAAGAGTGCTGTGCGCAAAGTACATTAAAAAGAAGAGGAAAGGAGTGGGGTGTGTGTGTGTGTGTGTTGGAAAAGTAATTTGGGTGGGAATGGGAAGCCACACAGTGGTAGCAATTGAGCTGGGACATTAAGTGGGATTTGAAAGAGATTGGGGGAGGGAAGTCAACAAGAGAACACTGATCAAAGACATGTGGGTAAGCTTCTGTCTACTTGTAGTATTTCTGGGCAATTAAGTCATTCACTATAGACCTTTGAGTTCATTAAACATTTTTATGTCTATGACTAGTTAAATCTCGGATGAGTCAGAATTGTAAGTCCATCATGAAATACAAAGTATCTAAACATCAAAACTTTGCTCTTGTTCCTTTGCCCATATTTCTATTATTACACTAAAAATACTTGCTATGATAGGTAATATTTGATTTTAGGAGTTGCTAGAAAGGACAGTGCCTTCTTTTAAGGGAGATGTTTATTTAGAGTATTTGTTCAGTGTATGCAAAACAAAAGCAAAAACCCCCACAAAATCTCCCCAGTAATCTCCCCAGAACACTGGACTGATCTATTTCTCAGTGTGTATACCTTTCAAACTCCATGATTTTAGATGTAAAGTGATCCTTCTATAGTGTTTATACTATTTCTAGGGCCAAACTACCCATTTGACTCTTAATGTTGGACTGTAGTTTATTTTCTTAACCCGTATTGCTCAAGAATCATATTCCTAGAAGATGAGGGGAACATTGTAAAACCCAAATGTTCCTCAGGTATTTCCAGGAGGAGGTTTTAGTTTGACAGCTTTTTACCTTTCTGGGTTTTGTGTTTTGTTTTTTTGGAAGCTCAATTAATAGCCACACCTTCCCTTTCCATGAAGAACCACAGGAAAGAAAGGCCGAC